>NW_008246058.1:7860238-7906598 GCF_000691975.1 Corvus brachyrhynchos
AGAGCGCGCAGGCACCAGCAGCCCCGACAATTCCAACACGGGAGCGACCACAGGAGAGAGCAAAGACGCAGCGAGACAGAAAACAGCAGCCACTCGGAAAAAGGAGAAGATCATAGTAACTAAGACCTTAGGGATAGTAAAATGGTATAATGTTAAGCAAAATTATGGTTTTATAACAAGGTGTGACAACCAGCAAGATATATTCGTGCATAGAACTGCTATTAAAAACAATAACCCTGAAAAATGCATCCCAAGCTTGGGAGATGGAGAAGTCGTGGAATTCAAAATTGTTCTAGGGAGAAAAGGGTTACAAGCATCGCAGGTCACTGGGCCTGATGGTGTTTCTGTAAAAGGCAGTATATATGCAAAAAATCGTAGTCATATTAGACAATATCTCCATTGTAAGCCCCCCCTACAGTTTCCCTTTCCTAATCCCACCTTTCCCTTTTACCCTATGTCCTATTACCCCCAGTGTATTCCCAATCCGTTTTTTCATCCATGGTTTCCCTCACAAAACCATGCTTTTGCCAATTGTTTCCCCAAAAATCCCTTTCCAATGCCGAGTGGGGGATGAAAAGGGGGAGGGAAGAAGTTAAACCCTCTCCTGCCTCAGTTTCCCCACAAAGCATGCTCAGAGAATTCTGTCTCCCTTCTGTCAGCCCTAAGATGTTCCACAGAATCTGATTGGACATTTAAAGACTCAGGAGGGTGGCTTGTTTTGTTTTGAAACTGTTCTTGTTATGTTTATCCAGTTGTTTTCATTCTCCTTTTATTAAAATAAAACGGGTGAGGTGTTGGGGTCCCTCCCCTGCCGTGTAGCCCTGGGAGAGGGGCCCTGAGGGCACAGACACGGGGTTTCCCTGTCCCTGCTCAGCCTCGTTCCCATTGGTTGGTTTGTGTTCCCTGCGCGGGCAGAAGGACCCTTGGTCCCGTGACTGGAACAGTTCCTGGGCAGAGCTCCGGCCATGCGGCTGGGGGGATAAACATCTCTCTGAAACATCTAGCAAGAATCCGTCTGCCCATATATATTTCCTTTCCACGGGACTCCTGGTTTGATATATGCGTGTTGCAGTATCCCCACTGCAACAACAGTGGACAAGTGCTTTATGGTGGCTTTTGCTGTTATTTGAAGCATCAAGTATAGGCAGCTACTTATGGAATCAGAATGCCAGAGTAGGTTTAATAATGTCAGTAATCTAACATTACTTCTTTTATAGTCTGATAAAATCTCACCCATTATGTCTCTTATTGTAACAAATAACATTGATATTAGAATGAATTCAGAGGTCATTTTTATTCTGTCATTCCTATGGTAAAAAATTATTCCTCAGTGTTTCCATTTGGCAAGGTTGGTTTTTTAGGTTGTTTTTGGGTTTTGTTTTTTTAAAAAATAAGTAAATTCCAAGTAAATATTTCTGGAAGAAAATCTTAAAAAAAAAAGTGAAAAGTTGGTGGGAGGCAATGAAACTAAGAGTGTTAACTAAGTGCACATGATAAGTCTGTCAAATTGACTCCCAAAAATGTGTTCCAAAGCCATGTTTTCCTTTATTCCATTTCCTTTAGTATAGAGGAAGAGAGGGAACAAGAAACAAAAGAAAGCAATCCTTAAAAAAAATAAAAAAATTTCTTATAGAAACCATGATATAATGAGAGTGCAATACAATAAACACACCCTTGATGAACTTCTCCAGTTCTTTGGAGGATCTGTTTCCAGTGACAATTGACAATTTTGGATAACTGGGAAAATAAAACTTTTATTAATTTTAAAATGATTGATTTTTTATTCCTTCTAAATTATTATCGTACAATATTACTTCACAGCTTTGATCAAATGGTCAGTGAAATAAAAAATTAAGTTCAAATTGGTAGATTTTCATCTTAGAACTAATATTATTAACTTGATATCCAGATAGAATTTTTCAAATCATTAACTACATCTTCCTTGTATCCTCAGTAGTGTACTATCCCTTGGGATAAATGCCTAGTTGTCTTCAATAGTGATAGAGGAATCAGAGGGAGTTTAAAATCACTGGGCCACAGTTAGCCTTTGGGGATATTTCCGTAGATTCTTAATTTTGTTGTTAAAATCAGGTGAAGTAAATTCTGATTCTGTATGTGAAACATGGAAACATGGAAAAATTTATTATTAGAAAATAAAGCACATTATTATTGCATGTGGATCCATAATAAAATAGGTCTAGTATCTTGGAGAGGGAGATGATCAGGAAACTGTTACCTTGGTTCCCCAGCAGCTTTTATCTAATGGAGAAACCATCCAGTACCAGACCATTTGCCTCTCTTCCATCCAGAAAATTGTTCTCATATCACAGTTTGATGTTTAGTTCCCAAATGAGGAATATTCAGTCAACCTGTTTCAGGTCTCTTGAGAGTGCTGTCATCATTCTCTGTCTTCAACATGTTATAATTTCAATTTCAGGTAATGCTTGAAAGAAAAGATAAAATGAGAGTTTGCTTAATTTCACTGACCTATCTAAGCACCCAGATCCCAAATTTCTGTGATACATTAGCCATATTATTGCTGTCAAGGTTATCTCTTACAGCTCTTTCCACTCCATTTTTTTTTCCACATCAGGCTGCCTTAATGAAAAAATTTAAGTTTGCAAAAGGTATTCATGCTTTCAAAAATGAGAGGAATTCCTGGTTAAAAACCTGCACAAATGAAGCTCTCTTGATAGCCCCATTTTATGCTCCTCTCACATAAAGAGAAGGCAGGTGTTTCTTTCTCTCTGAAGCTCTGTACATCTGTGTTTTCACTAAATTATTTAGGCAAACAAAACCCTCTTGCCCATCCTTCCCGTGGACCCACCAATGGGAATAGTCGTTCTTTAAAACTTGAGAACAGAGATATGGTTAGTTCACAGTCCTGTACACTCAAATATCTGTACATTAGTCAAATCAAGAAAAAGCTATAATGTGTCTATAATTAGTCATACCCAATCCACAGAACCCAAATCTAAAACACTGCATATTTATAAAGTCCTGTTTGTTATTACCATGTGGAAAGAAAACCTACTTTTTTATAGACAGGCTTGAGAAAAATCACAATGTGCTCACTAGTACTGAGAAAAGGAGAAGAATTAATTTACCAAAACACTTGAATAAACTTCCAAACTCTGGCCAGGGTGAAAACATTTACTTTTGGCAGGGCCTCATAGAGATATTTTTAGGCTGTAATCTTTACAAAGAGTGTGTGTATCTATGTATAAAAGAAAAATATTCAGATTAATTTGGGGGTGTAGAATTTTTACTACTGTTCATTTGATCTTAATTTACTCAGCTTGAAGCAGGATCCTGATTCAGTTTTCACAACTAAACTACAAACATAAATCTGAACAGACTCTAAATTCAGGACCAGTCTTTGTGGCTTAGGTATATTATTGCTTTAAAAAACAGTAAAAATCATCCTCAGAACACAGAACATAGAAATGCATTATCCATCTGAGTTGGTTATTCCTTGAAGGAATATTTTATATTAAAAAATCCCTTCAGAATAATATCTGAGAGATGGGATGGAAGAAAACATGAGGATTCTCTTTTGCATGTTGTTTAATTACCCCTGCTTTAAGCCAGAAAAATTAACTATTCCCTTTAGGATGTGATCTGCAATGTGAGCTATGCTAATCATGAAGGCTACTGCTGCTGATCTTTAAGGCATGACTACAAATTTTTTTCTGAATTCAAAAAAGCTGAAATGGAAGTTATGTGCATCTTGGATCTCCAAAAGTTTAATGATGCATTTATTTGGTTAGAAGGCATTGCCACCCACTTTATATTTTCACTTACCATTTTTAAAATTGAAGTGTGTGTACCTTGCAAGTCCACCTTGAGAAGACTGCACAACTGCTTTATCTATAAATTCATAAAGATGCTTATAGATTTGTCATTATATATATATATATTTTTACATTAACTGCTACATTGATGTCCTGACTGTTTTCAGTCCCAGTGAACACTAATAGCAGCTTAGGTCTGGTGATAAATTTAGAGGTCAAATACTTCCCCAGAAAGGTTCCACCATTGCAAAGAAAAATGAGAAAAGGAACGATGCTGCAAGTAGCTGAGCTATAGCTCAGCTGGAAACTACTGTCAATCTTCCTTTGGATTAAAAAGAATTTTCTTTGCCAAAGACAAGAGCTGGAAAACAGTAATTGTTAGAGAAATTAAAATACATATTATGCCCTGGGGGCTTGATATGAATACTTCAAGAAGAACTAAAAACTGACTCTGAGGTACTCAAATCTTTGCAACAAGAAATCATATTTTCCCAGAGAGTTTGTGGAGTCTCCCTCACTGGAGATATTCAAGAGCCATTCAGACAATCCTGTGCAGTGTGCTCTGGGATGACCCTGCTTGTGCAGGGAGGTTGGACACAGAATGAGTAAGATTGGAAAGGTCCACAGTGGGTCATCTGGTCCAGCCTCCAGATGACCCACTGTGGACCCTTCCAACCTTACTCATTCTGTGATTCTTTTATTTTAGCAGGAAGTTTCTAATGCATAAATGTAAAGTCTTTTGAAATTCAATGAGAAAAACAATAAATAAATAAAGTTTTAAGACACTGGCAAAATCATGCATGTATAAATAAAAACTGTTCAGAAGAAAAATTATCCCATCCAGTTGCCTTAAAAAATGGCAAATTTCCATCATAAAATGGATGCAATAAAATATACAGCAAATATTTTATTGAAAAATATTTTAAATTCTGCACAGTTTTCATTTGCATATTTCAATCTATTGCGAGTTGAAATTACTCTGCCTGGGAGCTGGCCCACTGAGTTTCCACACATTAATACAGTATAAGCAGTACAACCAACTCGGAAATGGAGTCTTCTGGAATTCAAATAACAGGCTATGGAAGGACCCAGATGTCAGTGTAATATTAACCATCAACATTTTTCCTTCATTTTTACTCTGGTGTACCCTGTAAACTAAAAGCCAAAAAACAATTGAAATTTTTAAACTCTGCTCCTTTCTACTTCATAGAAGTCTTGTGGTCACATAATAAGCAACAAATGTAAATTTAATAGGAAACAGGCTAGACTTAGTCAGCTAATCTGATTTTACTGTTGTTATTCTTGATCTCTTCTCTCTATGTGTTGCAGAAAGAAATAAAGTAAAGAAGAGTAAAGTTATTCTTGTTCAGTGTAGTATCCTCTAAAATATAAATAAATTCCTCAGTGTTACATCATTACAAATGATTATTATTATTCCCAAACAGTAAATTGAATTGACATCAGATTTCTTTTTAAATTTATATTTTATGAATGTAAAATATAATGAATATAGAGATTTTAAGGTCTTTTAGCATTTGTCATTCGTAATATAGATTGTTGCATTTAAATGTAATATATGACAATTTCAGTATTTTTGTCATACATGAAAGGAAACCACCCACTAAATGTCCAAATCTGCACATTTTTACTTGATTTTCTATGGGTGTGCACTGCTACATTTTTGTGTCTTTATTCAAATATTTGTATGTCTTCTGCAATAAAGGCTGATTCTATTTCAACTAGAAAAACTACAGTCCTTTTACTAAGGAAATAAGCCTTATGGAAAATTATCCAACCTCAACATTATGTTTTTTCATTTTGTATTTTAAAGAAATAAAAAATACAATAACTTTCACACCTAAATATTTATTTCTTTTTCCTACAAAAATCTGCAGAATGTGAAGGCATGAGGAAACTAACTCCCTACTATCTTCTACTATCAGAAGTATATTCTAAAATAAAATATTCTACCTCTAGCACCATACCATCACCTTTCTGTAAGTGGGTGTATTTAATAGATACACTTAAATAATTTGAAGTCAATGAAAGTATTCTCAGTTTCTTTAGTGACTTTGTATAAGGCTCAAAACCATTTGTTTCAACCATTTTAATTTTTTGTACATTTAACATATCTAGTTTACCTTCAGGACATAATTGATTGGAACTAATATTAGCCTTTTAAAGTGTTAGGTACTTAGGATGCCTCTGTGGTCAATTAAGATACCTGGCTGGGATATATATCACAGAAAGGTTAGATGTGCTTGTCTCTTGTTCCTAAATACCAATGAAGCCTAGATAGGTATTTGTCTCTAAATTTGTGGTAAGTACAAAGTTGTTTAAGGAATCCAAATCTGTTGATTTTAGGGTCTTCTGTGTATTTAGAAATTACATATCCAGATCCCCAAACATACAGCCCAAATTTTTACGTACAATTAGTAAATTGTACATTGATGATAGCACTGAACTATTGAATCTGCTGTACATGCTAAAAAAAGTATCTTATTATTCCTAAAGATGGTCTTTTGATTAACATGCTAGACAGAGACTCAAGCTATCCTTACATTCACAGACAGCTTCACTGAACAGGAAGAGACTTTTGTTGGTCTTTAAAGCAGAGTGTTTTAAAAGAATTTCCCTTCCCTCTTTCTATTTCTTTTAACACAGAGCTCCTTACAAATTCAAATCCTTTGGCTTGTGGCATTTTTATTGGTGCCTATTAAATTAGAACTAATCACACTTGCTAATATATTATCATGCATAGTTATATTGACATATTCTCTGATTTTTCAGATATAATTTCAAAACTATGTTAAAATGTCTACATTCATTCATTAAAATTAGGATAGAAGTCATCTTTTATACAACATATATTCTGCTATTAAAGCACATAGCTAATGTTCCTCAATTCTGTAACAATACATGTCTTTTTTTTCTTCTTTTTTTTTTTCTCTCCAGAGCAGTATGGATTTATGCCCTTTTTTTTCCTGGAATCACAGTAACAAGTGCAAATGATGTATGAAATTAAAAAAATCCCAGTCCAGTGTGCAGACAGAATATGGACAATGCTAGGCATTCTTAGACAGGACTTCCACAAGGAAAAAAAAGTGTGGAGGAAGAAAAAAAGGAAAAAAAAAGAATAGAATAAGCCAGAACACCTAAAGAGAAAACCAAAGTCCATTGTAGTCACAGAAAAGACTCTTATTAACCTCTGTAGACTTTGTATGTAGTGATTGTAGATGGTTTCTTTGAAGGGATGTCTTTTTTTTATCCCTTCTGTCAGACTTCTTTCTTTGAATCTTTAAAGCTTCTTGCAGTCATACAGGTCTAATACCCATGTTCCTTCAGACCCTGTATTTCAAATCACCTTCAACTGGAATATATATACAAGAAATTTCATAGAAAAATGACATAATCATAGAATAAGTCCGGGTTAGAAGGGAGCTCTGGGATCAGATGTTCACCTTTCTGTTGAAAGGAGGCGTTAAATTAGACTATTCATGGCTTTGTCAAAACTGTCTTGAATATTTCCAGCAAAGAAACGGAACCATTCCTCTGGACAATTTATTGCAAGATTTTGTTATTCCCACAGACATGATTATGTTTCTTATAGCCAAATGGGATTTTCCCTTGAAGAAACTCATGCATGTAGTCCTGCCACCATATATTCTTGCAAAGGAAATAATCCCCATCTTTGCAGTATTGATTTTCTAGGTGTTGGAAGACAGTGATTAGGCTCACACATGTCCGTCAGCAACCTCCTCTCATAATGAATGAAGCCGATTTCTTCAATGTTTTCATGCATCAAGTTCTCCAGTCCTCTAATCATCAGAGTGGTGGGCGTCCACTCGGCCCTTCTCAATATTACAGTTTTTTCTCCTTATTTGAACTGGGGGAACCTACAGCTATACTCATTATTCATAGGTTTTGCCTATGAAGTTCCAAGTAGAGTGGACTAACCACATGCCTTTATCTGCTGGATTTTATCTTACAGATGCAGCACAGGCTTGCCTTCCTTGCTGCCCTACCACACTGCTAATCAGTGTTCATTTTCCTGTCCACAGAGGCACTTTAGCAGAACTATACCTCAACCTGTATGTTTTTGGGGACTGTTCCCCTGTGCAGTACTTTCCATTTACCATTGTTAAACCTCATACAATTATTTCTAGCCCAAGCTTCCAGCCCATTGCCGTGTCTCCGTGCAGTGGCTTGTCCTTGCAGTGTATATACCTCTCCTCCCAGTCTGATGCTGCCTGCATTAGAGGCATACAGACCTGTAATCCAGATATTTTACAAGGATTTTGAATAGAATTGGACCCCATATTGATCCTTTTATGGAGAAATGCTTTTCTGAAAATGCTGATTTTTTCACAGCATGAGGACCAAAGAAAGCAGAAATCATTTTATTCTGATAGAATAATGCCTAACACAAAATCCAAAGGCATGAATGGGTACATCAACATTATACATCTAGTGAGTTAGAGAGACCTGTTTGGTGGCAATTTGCTTGTATCCATGCTCACAGTCCTGCACCATGCACCCAAGGGCACCACTGATATGCTCAGAACAGTTTCACTGCCAGTGGAGCCAGCGCTGAAGCCACAGAGCAGGGAGTCACTTAAAGCACCTCATGTGCCCCATGGATGCAAGGTTCTCCAGCTGCTCTTTCCATGTGTTCATGGCTTGTGCTAGGACCAGGATCTTGTGCAAAATTTGTTGGTAATAACTACATGGTGGTCCTGGAACCATAGCAGACCATGTTAAATCAAGTGTTTGACCTTCCTTCCTTGCACTGCAACTGACAATATTGTATCTGCATTCAGTAAGGACTATTGGATTCACTGTAATTTGAATTCACTGCAAACATCTAACTAAAAATCAGGAAATCTTTATTTCTTCCAGAGTGTCTTAGATTATCCTGCACAAAATACCTACTATTTGCACAGATAGATGAATTGTAAACCATTTGGAGCTAATGTAGCCCAGAAAATATATTATTGCTGTCCACAGTGTCTAAGTTAACTCTTCAGGGCATCAGGAGTAAAAATTTCCCAGATTGATCTTGGCCTGCCTAGAGGTGAAACTTGCTTTTTTCACTGCAACAACACGTTGAATGCTACCTAACTCAATCTAGCCTAGCTGAATTTTCTACTGTTATTATACCTCTTGTTATAATTGTTGGGGTTCCTCCCGCCTGGCATGGGGGGGCCCTGGGAGAGGGGCCCCAGGGTGGAGGCACGGGGTTTCCCTACTCCCTGGTCAACCTCATTCTCCATTGGTTGTTTTGTGTTCCCCTGCGCGGTCAAGGACCCTCGGGTCCTGTGATTGCTACAGTTCCTTGGGAGTCGCTGGCCATGCGGCTGGAAAATAAACATCTCTCTGAAAACATCTACCAAGAATCGGTCCTTATATTTCTTTTCCACGGGCCTTGCTGTATATATGTGTTGTAGGAATCCCCACTACAATAATAATAACTTTTATAAATTTCTGTAAAAAAAAGATCTTCACAGCAATTAGGGTTTTTTTTATAACCTTAGAATAAAAATGAAACGCAGAAAATGACAAGTGTAAGATATTAGCAGAGGCTTTGAAAATGTGGGCACTAACTGAGCCTTCAAGCATAAACATCTAAACAATTATCAAATTTTTGTCAACAATGGAATACAGTCCTTGAATAATTTCCTTCAAGGAACAGCTAAAAGACTTACACCCCTTAAATTAGCTCAGATCTCATATACTCAGTTTCTTAGGTTTGCTCTGTGGCAGAGTACTCTAGAAGTACCCAAAGCACATTAAGGTTTTGCATCTTGAGTAGTTTGAATCATAGAGTAGTTGGAGTTGGAAAAGACCTTTGAAGGTCATTTAGTCCCATGCCCCTGCACTAACCAGGGACATCTTCCATAAGATAGATTGCTCAGAGCCCCATCAAGTGAAATCCACTTCCAAATTAAAACATTTATTCTTCTGCTCTGTAAGTATAGATTGCTTTATATCACACATGACAATCAATATTATATTATTATACATATAACATATATATGATAGTCAATATTAACCTTATATATTATAAAAGTTTCAGATGATACTGGTTTTTTTATTACTTCATAACCCATGTACACATCTTCCAGACAGGTATTTTGTGAATAACTTCTAACTGAATGATGCAATAATAAGAGGCAACCAGGTGATGGGAGTATTTTTTTTTCCATATGATTACAAGTTAGAGGTAAGATGCCTCTTGACACTTAATAAACTGGCACTCAAATAAAGGACTGATTGTTTATTGCATAAAACATTGTTTGATTTCTCTCCAATTATATTTTGGGTATTTTAACATTTACAATACAACTTTAACAACTTTTAGCTCATTGTGAATTCAAAATTATGTTGCATGATATAAAGATGTGGATCTGCTCTATATCACTGAGCCCTTTAGGCTGACTGCTTTTTCTGTCAGGTTGAACTGTAGTTTAACAACTTTTATTTTGTTAAGCAAACTTGCTTGATAAAGATACCCAATAAACTTAGAATTCTGTGATTCTAGTTTTAAAGGAGCAATTGCATCAAATTTTATTGACGTATATTATGGCTTGCAATCTTCAAAAATGTGAAATATATAGAAAATCATCTCTCTAATTCTTATAGTCAGAAGTTGTATGTCCAGACTTCTTCATAGGGTACCGTACCTTTCTATCTTTTATACTGTAAAAGAACAACATTGAAAAGTTAGAAAAGAGGACTAAATCAACAGAGGATAACAAATGATAATGCAAATTTTTAAGGCATAAGTCATAGTTTTCAAAAAAGGATGATTAAAGTCAAGTTGCTAAGTTTATGTTCAAGGACAATTAAATCATAGGAACTTTCTAAGAGTTTTATTTTCAGGAACCCTTGTCATTTATACAGGCATAAAAAGAAAAGATTAATTTATATGGGTTTTAAGAATCTTTTTTTAAATTTGGTTAACAAGTGCCTAAAATTGCATGAGTACAAATTGATTTTTGTCCCCTGTACATCTTATGTGCAAGGTATTTCATTTTCCAAATTTAAGTAACTCAGAAATTTATTACTTTGTTATTCTTTTAAAATTTTATTTATTTATTATTTATAGCTACTTTTCCTACCTTGGTTATAGTTAAGGCTGTGACTTGACATGGATTTCTCCTAGGCACATTTCAAGTGGCAGGGAGCCTCCAAATCCTGCACATGGCCTTCCCTTTGTAGCACCAGCTGTGTTGGTAGGAATTTTGGCGGGCTCCAGAAATGGCAGGTGAAGGAACTGATCTGCATAAAAGTAATTTTGAGAGAAACAAAAAAGTGAAACAAATAATAATTTTTTCCCCAATCCTTCCCCACAGATAATTGTATCAGTGGAAACAACAGGGGCAGGGCAGCTGTAAATGGCAGCAATGGAACTAGTTAAGGAATCCATGTCAAACCATATCCTGACTGTAAAAGGTTCAGCCCTTTGTGTCAGCCAGTTGATTGCTTTTTTCCCTTGATATTTCAATCTTCGAACAGAGGACTCTATACTATAAGCTTTACTTGGGTTAAGTAATAGCTATTAATTCAACCTTTCATACTGAAATGCCATTCAAGTTGGTGCCAGTAAATACCACATGGGTGTATTAAGGATTATGGCACTGGCCTCTCTTCCATTTGTTTAGAAACTGTTCAGTCAGCTGAAATTTATGACATATAAATTGCTCTGAATCTCAGGGTTTTGTTTGGTTTTCATTTACTAAACACATTCAAGTAGATACATCTAAGGCAAACAAAATTAAAAGATAATGTGAAAAAGTCAGTGAGTCATTCACTTTACTGACTTAGCAGCACTTGAAATAGTAAACATTAGTATTAAAAGGGAATAGCACTAGTAGTCCTCAAGTAGGATAAGACATCTATCTACTTATTTCAAATAATGCATTATCTTACCATGCTCCACTCAAATGAAGGGGGATGCTTGTAGAGGGCTCCTCCAGAATCACAGGAAAAAGGAGAGAACATAGGGCTTGTTCTTAAAAAGACTTTTTAAGAATGAGACTTGTTAAGATATGGATGGTAGAATCTTAACAAATTCAAAAGTTTTGTTCATAGAAAAATGAAACATTTCAAATTTTCCTAATGCTTTTGATTATTTTGTCTCCATGGACAGAGGACAGATGAATTTAAACAGATGACTAATTTTTACTGACCTAACACTGAGAGGAAGTACTGAATGCTTACCTCTTGCAGTTACTGGTGATTTAATAGTGGCTTGGTGGAAGATTTCAAAGCACTTTCCATAACCAATAGCTTAGCTTTACTCTGCTGCCTCATAGAATTGATTCACTGTTTCACTTTATATAATTTTATCCCATAAAGGATAACAAGGAGAACATAATTTTTTCAATCATTCTTTGTTCCTCTCACAAGCCAAACAAAAGAAAAACAGCAACAACAAAAAAAAACAACAACAAAAAATCCTGGCCCCACTCTTAGAGCTGGCCCATTCAGACTTACCTCTCCTGGATATTGTTGACAATTTATGGTGAATGAATCATTGTTAGAGGTTGATTCCTGTTGGTTTAATCTGAATTGTGTTTCCTGAAGCCATGATCAGTTATTAATCAGATTCATGTAATCTCGAAAAATGAATCTTGTATGCATCAGAGCCACAAGGAGAGGAGAGTGAGAAGGACAAAAAAAGCAATTTGGCAAGCAAAAAAGGGCAAAGAAGAAAGAAGATGAAGGACTGTAGTCATCTGGGGAGTAAACACTAGGAATAAATGGAAAATGTTGGTAGAAGGAAAATATTATTAGAAACTTCCTACTGAATAAATTAATGTTTTTAATAAGTTTATTATTAAGATTATTATTTACTCTAGAAATTAAAGATTAGTGAAAATATTCCAGAAGTATCTCAGTGACAATGATGTAGTGAAAGAATATAAATCAGAAGGAAGCAAGGAAGGATGAAGGGGATGCAAATATTACTTTAATGATAAACTTCAATTTAATAATAAACTTCAATTTGTTGGTGCAGTAATTTCTGTGATGGGGTTATCTGTCACAGCAGATGACTCAGGAAGTAGAAGGGCTTTCATAGTTAAAATCTCTGATCTGAGAAGAAAGAGGACATGAAAAGAAAAACAAAGGTCTTATGACCAGCTTTGAAACTTGTTCATGTGTCATATTAGGCAAGCAATCTCATTGCACCAGTACAAACATGAAAATTTGTAGATTAGATGACAGACAACATTGTAGTTTCTTTTCCTAAAATGGCAGAAAAAAAAGCTAAATTACAGTTCAAGTTATAAATGAGGAGAATTTATGCCTTTGAATAGGTTGAAGTAGGGGACCATGGAAATTACAACAAAGTTCCAAAATATTAGAAGGATAAATTAAACTGAATTTTATAAGCTTTTCAATAGGATTTTGAAAAATGTTAGTTTTTCTAGCACATTTGGCATAAGCTTTATCATTTTATTACCATCACAGGATGCATAATAATCTTGTGCCATTATTAAATAGCATGGATTTTTAGATCACTTGCAAAGCCCATACTTGTGGGCTTGGATCAAATGGACTTACCATTTAAAGCCTGAGTTGATGAGTTTGGGGACAAGGCTATAACACACGTGCACGTGGCAGCAAACCGTGTTGCAAATTTCCTTATATTTCTTTTGTTTCATTTCAATTTAGAACTGTTTTACTTTGAAAATTAAAAGGAATTTTTAAATATTTATTATTTGAGGGTAGTAAGAAAAGAGTCTGCTTATGATGTACATATAAGTTACATCTTCCTCATAGAAGTAGGACCAACAGAACAAATTAAACTGCTGCATTCAATGTATTAGAACAATTTTTTTGTTTTCTTTTTCTAAGCAACAGATTCAAGGGACAGTTGAGTTTATAAGAGATCACTCACAGTTTCTCTTTGTTTTGGAACACAATAATGAGGCTGATCTTCTAACTTGAGTTAGAAGATCTAACTTCTAGCTCCTCTTGAGAAGTGCAGAATACAGCGAGAGCTGAGCTAAACTACAGAGATGAAAAACAGGTTTGAAGGAGTCAGAAAAACCAAATCTTTCTAGTTCACAGAGGCATTAGTGAATTAAATAATTTATAGGGCTCCTCTGAAACCTTGCATGTGAGCTAGAACAAGATGAATCTTCAGCAAAGGACTCCTGCAGGACAGGCAGAAGGGAGGGGAGTTTGATGTTCTCTAGTCTTGTAGTATGTATTGCCCATAGGGTCTCATGTAGTCCTCTTAGTTGTGCTTCTCCTTAATTCTTCACACATATGGTATCTCTATCAGTTCTTCATTAGGAGATGCAAAACATAGTCATTTATAATTCACTTATTTCCCTTTTATCACCTGCAGTCTCCTCATTTCTCAGGGAGTTTGTTACAGTGCCAGAGGCAAATCACTCCAAATCCAGTGCAGGTTCTTTCTACTTACAGGTTTAGGCCTTATTCTAGATGAAAACCAGTAAAATCAGCGAAAAATTTTCTAAAGCAAAACACATTGTATTCAAAAGAAAGTTATGATTTAGTACATTTTTAGCTCTTCTGAAATTAACTTACAGAAGAAATGAAAAGACACACAAATTCAAAAAACAAAGATCAATAAAGGAGACATTTCTCTCTCTAAAGCACCGTAGGAAAAACTGACAGCTGAGGGGAAATACATTCTTATCAGTGGTCACCAGGGAAATCAAGACAAGGCTTCAGAAAAGGAAACAATATGTTTTTAACAACCATAAATAAACTCCCTTAGAAAGAGTTTAAAATAGAGAGTTCAAGTGACTTTAAGAGATATTTTAGTTTGTTTATGGGTAGCAAGGGATTAAATAGAAAATTATGATTATCATATCCACTGAAAAAGACAAGTCTGTTGCGACAGATACCCTTTCAGACCTTTAAAGTGTTCTCTGTTAGATTATACTGCACCAAAATTATGGAACTGATAAAATGAGCAGCTTTATCCAAATGACTCATCACTTCACTTTTTTTCTTTTTTTTTAAGATTTTTTTCCTTTGCTTTTTAAGATAGATGATATATTAGAATTTATTGATATATTTATTATTATTACTGTATATAAATTTAATACAAAGACTGTGAATTGGTTAAGAAGCCTTGCATTTTCGTATAGATTTGCTTGGTGTTTAACACCAGCAAATCATGCTGCGCTGGGAATAGAAGATAGGAAGCTTCTGGTGAGCTACAATACAATGATTGATTGTACTTTTCTAAAGTGAACACAATTTACCTGTGGTGCTGAGATTATTTACTTTGTTATTTACTTAGTATTTTTTGTTGATCAAAACTGCTGGCAGTTATTGCTGTCAATATACAAACCCATTGCTTAAATGTTGAAACTAAACACTCTATTTCTGATCACAATTTGATCACCGGTGTGAGTTTTTCTATACTGAGTTTATGCTTATGTGTCTACATTAATTTCTTTTTTGAAAAATGAAGTTCATTTCTGTATGAAGAGTTTTAGAGATTCAAAATTAGAAAAGATACTTCCTTAGATTTCTAAGTGGAACAACAGATTAAATGAGTAAGATGGATATTGATTCAGTATTCATCTTCATCGTCTTGACCATATGCAAAAAAACCCCCCAATTATACAGCAACATAGGGCCTAAACTTTTTATTTTACTACTGGTATATGTCAGAGATAATTATTTACACAGTCCTGCAGTGGTGTTTGCATTCTAAGACTATTCAACTACTGAGGAACATGCTAGTGTTGTGTTTTAGAAAGTTATTGAAGTCTTGAAAACAAAAATACATTCATTCAAGATCTACCAGCGAGAAGAAACCATAATCTGATAGATAAAGAGAAAATTAATTATATAGAAAATTCCAATGAGCTTCCTTTCTATACTTTTTTATCCCCAAACACATAATTCTACCTACTTTATTTAGTAGGATCATGGAACATTAAGGTTGGAAAAGACCACTAAGATCATGAAGTCCAATCTTTGACTGAACACCACCATGCCAACTGTTCCTTTAGATGCAACTAAGAGGGTATTTCATCTTCCACAGTATTCCATGTATCATTACAGCAGTACTATGTAGTGGGCAGTGTCATTATATTCAGTTTGCAGACAAAGAGATTGTTTGGTTTTACCCCAGGTGGCAGCTCAGTTCCCCTGATGGAATGGGGGAGGGGATCTGAAGAGTAAAAGTGAGAAAATGCATTGGTTGAGATAAAGACAGTTTAATAGGGAAACCAGAAAGTGCACATGTAAGCAAAGCAAAGCAAAGCAAAGCAAAGCAGGGAGTTCATTCACCACTTCTAATGGACGAGCAGGTGCTCAGGAAAGCAGGGCTCCAACATACATAATAGCGACTTGAAAGACAAATACCATCACTCCAAAAGCACTGCCTTACTCCTTATTCCCCAGCTTTATGAGCTGAGCATGATGCCATATGGTCTGGAATATCCTTTGGGTCAGTAGAGACCAGCTATCCTGGCTATGTCCCCTTCCAACTTCTTGTGTACCCCAACACCCTTGCTGGTGGGGTGTCTGAGAAGCAAAGAAGGCCTTTGTTCTGTGTAAGCACTGCTCAGCAATAATGAAAAATTCCCTGTGTTATCAACACTGTTTTCAACACAAATCCAAAACACAGCCCCATACCAGCTGTGAAGAAAATTATCCCAGCCAAACCAGAAGAGGGATAAACAGATAAACGTTTAATTGCATGTCAGAGAAGACAGCTATGATAATTAAGACTTTGAAATTGTTTCAAGTGCTACATTTCTATTAGGTAAGACTTTATAAACTGAAAGCCAAGCTTTCATCCAGTTGTCTAAAATGAAAATGTCTTTTCAATTCAGTATTGCGCCAGAGAAACAGAAATTATACCAGAGCTTAATTTGCTTATTGACCTATGCATAAAGACTAGTATTTTAATTTTAAAAGAAGAACTACATCTTATTTTCATTCTTTTCAATAATAATAATAACAATAATAATAATCGTAGTATTTTGTTCCATTACTGGTTGTATAGTTTTTACTGGCTTCTTGGGGAATTCCCCTGTAAACATTCCCCAATATTTCATGCTTTGTGAAATACATCAAAAAACAGTTCACTCAGAACTGGAAAATAAGAATTCAACCTGCATTAAGAAAAAAAGAAAAGGAAATAAATGCTGCTGTGTAGAGTAAAGCAAAATGAAGAAAAGATAAACTGTTTAAATTACAAAACACCTATCAAAAAGAAGAAAACACTTCAACAAAGGTAGATGTGAGAATGTAGATATTCTAAAAAAATTTACTTGGTGGAATTTTGCTATCATGAAAATAAATATAAGGTACAAAATGAGTTTTATTTGGTTTCCTTTAGCATTGAATCACCATTGAAAAGCAGATTTGAAAATGCAATCTGAAAACCCAGTTACATGCTAAACATCAAATAACCTTAGTGCCATCATCAAAAACTATAAAATCCCTGCAGATAAAAAGAAAAGAAACATAAAGGTGTCAAGAAGTAGGAATGAGAGATAAAACAGTCTGGAGATTTTGATAGCAGAATAAACACTGCAGAACATAGAAAGCCAGTACACCATTCCAGGAGCAAGGTTCAAAGAAATAAAGGAGCATTTCCAAAAGGAAAGAGGGAAGTTTGTATGTTTCACACTACAACATGAATTATAAAATACATCAACAATAGTGGTAGATAGTTGTATCAACAAGACTTAGTCCAGTTCCTTTTTCTCTCTTTTTTTTCTTGTAAAAATAATAATTATTCCAAATCCAAGTTTTGAATGCTAGGCCATTATAGACATATATCATAGCTAAACTCAGACACGCTGACAGAGCACCTTAATCAGCATTCAGACTGTTGTACATTTTGTAACCTCTTTGAAGATAAGCAAACATGGTATTTGAGAGGCATCTATCTGGCACTCAGCATGAAATCTGCACAGAGAAAAAAATCACTAAAAAAGAACACACAACAAGAGACAGTTCCCCCTCCCCCCAATAAATAATTCAGAAAATAGAATCTTGAGCAGACAAAACACCATAATTTATCCTGCTCCTAGTAAAGCTCCCTTACATAAATATTTTATAGCTTTGTCATAGCATGATGTTGAACTTCTTTTCTGATTTTGGTATATCTGACCTTTTGGAGTCTTCAAAGCTGCCATATTTTAATCCTACTCCTTAGGGTTCTCTGATTTTCTTCACAGAGTAATTACTTCTTTCTTCATCCATAAAATAAATAGACTCTTGAAAAGCTTGGATTTACCCCTTACTTAAATGCCTAAACTGGACATGTAATTAATTAATTAGTACTAATTTAAAATATACTAAATACTTCTCACTGTGTTAATCATATTGCTCATAATAGTCCTTACAGATTAAAAAACAGAACTAGGAGGTATACAAATATCAGCAGGTTTCAAATATCTCACAGAGTGAATTTAGATATCAAGGAGAGTTTAAAAGCCCCCAAACACATAGGAAAAAAAAAGAAAAGGCATTAAATGAGTCCAGATTTTGACTTTTGTGCCACTATGAAAATTTTTCATCTGTGTTCTTTGTTTTCTCCATATTATCCATTCACCAGGTCTCAGCTGAGGAGCTAGCTCAACTTTTGGAAGGATACTTTTAGAACTTTTGTAGTGTTAGTTGAGACTTTTCCCAACTATTTTTCTGATTATGTTCCTGCTTACAAAGGCAAATATGACTAAGTCAGCTGATTACAATGCTTTAAAAAGGTGACATTTATGACCTTCACAACTTTCACAACAATGCAGTACAAATAAAGCAGTTCAGCTTTAGCATAAGGCAGAGCAAAAATATAAAGTGGAATGTGGAGATTAGTTCAGTTCTCTAGATGTTTGAATTCAAAGTATATAAAACTATATCCCAACAGGTAATTTCTTCATTGGAAAGTAGTAAATTAGGACTAAATCTTTCTCCTTTTTTCAGATTTTAGAAAGACACTGATAAATCTTCTTGAGATATTTAGCACTGAGAAACCCCAGAATAATCACTTAAAAGTTCTAGTCGAATTATTGATCAAAGCTTTTTTTCCTTGTTTGAAAAAAATGAGTGTTGCATTCAAAATCTTTTCATGGGCATGAAAAGTACACATTTTATTTGATAATCCAAGAACTTAGCCAATTAAAATGATTTGAACAGTCTAATCAAAGTATGGCAGATATAAAAATACAATAGAGCATGAGAGCAAGTCTTCAGAGTGCAAAAGTGTCTTCCAGCAGCTTGACTCTGGGTACTCTTGGTTGTCTATGTGTCCTTTTGTTCAGTGATTCCTGATTATTCAGGCTTTCGATGCCCCTTGTTAGCTTTAAAACAGATTTTATCTTGGACAATACCTGGTTTGATTTGTGACTTCTGTTTGCAAACTAAGACTTTTTAGCTCTGTAGCTCAGTAAATATATGGTTGGCATTGTTAGTAACAGGCTATGTAATGACTTAGTTGGGACTTCCAGACTGAGGCTTATGAAGTTTACTTTGTCTGATTTTGCTTAACCCGCCTGGAACTTTGTTTTTATCTGATTTTTCTTTAACAGTAACTTTTCCAATGACTGGGGCTATGCCCAGCTTGGTTTATTTTCACTTATATTTGTATAGTGTAGCTGCAGTTTTTATACAGATTATAAGTACAAGCATGGGGGTGTCAAAGAGACAGAACACAGGCTCCAGACCTCAGGGCTATAAACAACTCAAATAAATGCAGACATAAGAGTTTTTTGGGGGGTTTGTTAATAAAGAGAACAAAGGAAAACTAAACTATACATATAAAATGCACCATATGTATGAAGTGGTTACAGACCAAAGGAGAAAGATCAAACTGCAAAGTGGGTCTAACAAAGGCATAAAAATAGCCCTAAGTAAATTCAGGAGAGAGAAGGAGGAAGAAACCATCATAATTAATTCCATATGAAATTCTTCCATATGAAAGGACTTAGGTTGCTGATGACTTGCAATACCCCAATTAGATTGAAGCCACTTACCTCAGGATACAGAGAAACAGTGAAAAGATGGTTGAAACTCAGAAAAAAAAGGTTAGTACCAGGATGTGTGCATAATAATTTCAAGTGTATTCTAAAAGTTATTTTTTCGATAATGGTATTACTCTTTATTTTCTTACTCTGCAATAACAGAATCTGATAATAAATAAAATAAAATAATAAATCTTTGAACAGACTGTTAAGATTTCAACTGTATGAACAGTAAATTTTTTTGTCTGCATATATGATATTTTTACCCATAATAAGATTTCAGTACTAGGAAAGAGCCTCTGGTATCATTCTGTGTCCACTCATCCATACTACTCTTCATTCAGAGACAATTTAATCTGCACAGATTGATCTCACTATAAGGTAAAGCAAAATTTTTAAAAGTTACCTGATAATTAGACAACTGCTAATATATTTAAAAGAAAACAAGTACAAACACATCCTGAGTCCCCAAACCTGTGGCACTACTTGTAATGGCAATAACCTTATTTAAAGAAGATGATTGGATAAAGTGAAAAACACAGGAGATATGGATTAGTAAAAGTAATTGATAAGGAGAAATAGGAGAAAAGGGGTAAAAGGTGTGCGGGATAGGTGTACCATGGGGGTGAGATGAAGAAACAGTGTCGGTAGCTCTGATACCAAAAGAGACCGGTATTAGTGCACGTCACCTCAGCACTATGTCAAATACTACTGCAAAAGTCAGGGAAGCAGAGGGAATAATTTTTCATTCTGAATTTGCTAGCATCACTTGGGGCGTCACCAAGTGCTATATTCATAATTGTCACCTTTGCCACTTTAGGAAAACTTACCATTAATTTGCCTACTTATCATTGTTTTAGATAAAAGATCTACTTGTCAAAATAAGAGCTAGTCATAACTAAAATCAGATTGGGACTTTAATTCTTTTATCCCCAAGTGTGTATGGTATCTTAGACTAATGTTTGGGTTAAAGTATATTCCTTGCCTCTCTCCAAACGAATTGTAATCAAGATAAGTGAACTGAAATAACTAAATGGCAAGGTGACCAGTTATTCCTTAGTCATATGAAGCACACTGATTCTACAAAGGCTATAGAAAATGTGTAGGTTTATTCTAATATATATATTAAAATATAAAATATACCTAAATAAATTCTAGTAATTTCTGCACTTTTTAAGTGTAGCTTAATATACAGAAGAGCTCTTAGTTAACAGTGGAAGCTGAGCCCTTCTTTTCCATTTCACTGAAGAGACATATAGTTCTTGGTAGTGATAAATCATTTCATATCTACTCGGAAGAACTTCACAACCTTTTCTAAATTAATTTAAAAAATCAATATAAAAAGCCAACTGTAGGTCCAAATACTGGAATTGATGTGTCACCAGAAAAGAAAGTTAATGAAGACAAGATACCAGTAAAAGGATTCAAGGTGTTACCAATGAATATTAAAGGCTCAGGCCTAACATCATCCAGACTTACATCGGCTTTTTATCAGCTGAGGTTCTGACCGTGAACTTAAAAGCAACATGGGGCCAGATGCAGCCTACCTACCACATGAAAGTGGTTTCCTGGCTCCAGCAGGATTTCCTAATGAGGCAGCCAGACTCCTTCCACAGCTTCCCCAAAAAGATCTTCTGGAAAAGTTACTTTTCTCTGCCAACATATTTCTCCACCTGCATTTCCAAGTGCTGTATCAACTAAAAGAACCAGGCAACAGAAAACATGAGTCACATCAAAATATTAAGAATAACTGTCTCATACTTTTTTGATCAAACAGGACCAGTGGAACAAACATAACAATTCTTTCACAGAGCAGTCTTGTAGTAATAGCACCTTAAGTACTTAAAGTAACAGAATAGAGACATTAAGTCTGGCCTGCCCTAAGAAGCCTTAAACTCAAAGCTCTGCTTTCTGAGAAAGTGTCTGAATTTACAAACTGCAGAGCCTGGGGCTGAGCAGTTAGCCTCCCTGATAAAAAGGGGACACTTTCAGTAACCAAATGCATTACCAGGAAAGTCATACAGACAGTAAGCAAAAAGAAGCCTGATTGCTTCCATAGGACATCTCTCTTCTGAGATGTAAGATTTTTCTTTTCTTCTGACCAATATTCCCAAGGGTAATAATGCATTTTATCCAATTAACTTTAAACATTAAGTTCATAAACAATCTTTGACATAGAGTTCAGACTCTCATTCCCTCCCCTTTCCACAACCACCTTGCTGAATGACACAGTAAGAAATCCATGTTGGGAAGTATAAAATATTAGATAGAATAGCATGATCAAGGGCAAATTAAGAGTTTCCCATTACAGGATTTTTTTTCCAGGTGACACGGTTAATTGGATTTGTCCTAAATTCACAAATTTCACTGCTTAACACATTTTTAAAAATATTGATCATATTGATTAAGCCCTTTTTTTTTCTTGACTGTAATAACAATATATCTGATGAAAAATAAAAATTATAGACATTATGTCTTTTATTTGGATTTTAGCTTTTGTAGTGTTTAGTGTTTTTTTGGTGGTTTTGGTTGTTTGTTTGGACTTTTTTTTTTCAGCATTCCCTATAAATTTAAGAATTAATTTTGGCATATGTGAGTACATTTATAAAATGTATATTTTGTACAGAGAAATGCTATATTAAAGGTTAGACAACATTTTTTCATTATAATTATCACTTAAAGAAGCTGTAGTATGCAGGTGTATTTCAATGGGCAACATGCCTATATTCTAATAGCCTTCTTACAATATAAGATTTTAAACAAACTTTTCCATACCATACCATGCACTACATAAATTATATGCAATATAATAAATTCATCATATATCTGTGTTTACACATAACTGGAATATGCACAGTGCATTATATTGTTTTTTTATTCCTTGAACAACTTCTGTGCATAAAGCCATGAATTGTCTTCTATCCCAGAAATGAAAATTAATTGAACGTCCCAAACTTACAGCACCATTTTGGAGGAGGCCTCTGAGTCTGCTTCTGCATTTTTGAGGTGGTTTCTTGGTGACAGCAAGGTCATTTAGTTCTGTTCTTATTAGAACTGGCTATACTTCTGAATCAGCACTTTCCTATAAAGCTGTAGTCAGTTTGTAACTATGACCTCATTGACATCCCTGGTTTGCCCGTTAGAATAAGGAACCTCTCAAACCAGTGTAGGAAATAGCTGGCATAATTTCAAATACTTGCTTTGCCCCATTCAGCTGAACAAGATATACCTAAATTCCATGATCCAGCCACATGTTATATCCAGTGAGCTATGGGTTTCTCTTCTTCATCTACTGATCACATTCTATTGATCAGGAAAAATGACTGAGAAAAGCAAGACAAACCAGTATCCAAATGGTCAAAGCAAACAAAAGGTGTTTCATGAAAAAGATTACTTTAATGTGAGAATAGAAAATAACAGGAAGACTTGAATCTGAATGTTTTCAGTTATTCCAACGTTTTCTTCAGCTTCACTGTTTCCTGATCCTGAAATTTTTTGTTCTGAAATTAAGAATTTCTCTTACTTACATTTTACATAAAATCAGTCTTCTTCTCTGGACATCTCTTGTCTTGACAAACTTGTATTGTCTAATAGAGCACATTTTGTTATTATACCAGTGTCTGCTTATAATACTTGTGTCTACCATCTCTAATAACAAATGTATGCCTGCAAGCTTCTCAGAATGATGGGTTTGAAGAGTCCTGAAGGAACAAAGCTGAAAAAAACCCCATTTTTGGAGTTAGAAACATAGATAAAGGATCCCTATTGCAAAATATTAATTTTTCAGACAACAGAAGAGACTTTTAAAGGAAAATAAAAAAATATGCAAATTAATAGTTAATCTAAATTTTTGTTTCATATACAGTGTGACAGTTAGTCTTGGAACCCTGGTGTAATAGTCTTCAGGATTTCAAGACAATCTTATTATACTGTATGATAGAATTCTGTGTGAAAATAGACTAAATTCTGATAATCTAACATGAATTCCCCATTTCAATGAAGTAGCTTTCAACACTTGTAAGAAAATGAAAGATATATTTTGTTAAGGCCCTAACAGCAAAAATTATTCTGATTCCATCTTATATTCAACCCTAAATCCAATTCCTAAATCCAGTCCATGGATTGAGTATTCTAGGATTATATCCTAAAAGCCAGATTAAATACTCAATTACTTTTACTTACTCCAGTATCTTTTTCCGAGCTAATGTCTTTATCAAACTATATTTAATGCTGAGCAGCTCTTCTCATGGTGGTCTGCTAAAACAGATTGTTTCCTATTCTAGTTAGAGTTTCATTTGCATGAAGAGTATCTTTGATTAGAAGCATTTACATCTTATTTTTTACCATGGCCTTCTGTGAAATTACAATCATTTTCATAGCAATAATTTGAGATATCACAAACAGAAGATTATTAATTGAAGTAGAGACAATAAGCAGGTAAGATCCTCTTTTCATTCAAGGTTCTTGGCCATTTGGAAAATAAGGAAATGGGTTACATAAAACTGCACAGCATCAGCAGATACTGCAGTGAGAGCTCTGAAGACTGATGTTTATTTGCAGAGCAGGTGTCACTACTTTTAGCTTCTCACACAAACATACTGGTAGGTGTTTCAGTCTTGTTTTGGAAGAAGTGCATCTGAGAGAGCATGTGAAGGTTGTTGACTTCGTTCAACAAGAAAGGGTGACACAGAAGCCAGTTACTGTATGAGAATAACAGCTTCTTCTGAAAAACATTTGATGAATCACTGTATAGCTTGAGAAGAATAGAGATAATATAATTTATTTTTATTTTCAAATTCTAGTTTTCAGGCACAAATGTACAGGCACATCTTAGCACTCTTTAGGCAATACTTTGCTTATGAACAATGTAAACATTCTTTAATTTCTTTTTTAAAAACATATTGCTTCATGCAGTGTTATCAACCACCTTAAAGGTAAATAGGATCTTTATTTTCTAACAGGTCATCTGTTCAGCCTGAATTTGTAATCATCTGTCCATGGTAATATAAATTGTTGGCAAAGCTTGTAGTTTTGAACTCATATATTTTGCACTGTTGGAAAATATTTTCATTGTTGTGCCTGTATTCTTGAATTTTAAGCCCTTTCTCATCAAACTTTTCATTAATTTTCTTTACCCTTGAGGTCATCTTGTAAGAGAAAGATTGTTTTCTAGAAGTTCACAAGGAGTAGACAGTTGATTTAAAAAATAAATTATTTTGTCAAAGGTCTTAAAGTATCAAGTTGTATTAAATGCCTACTGTTATTACCATCTGTGAATCATACGATTTTTGCAAAAAACTGATCTTGTAATTAATTAAGGACCTACATTCATTTGCACTTAGAATTATAAAATCACAGAATTGTTTAGGTTGGAAAAGACCTCTAAGATCATTGAGTCCAACCGTTTATGAAGACAAGTACTCCAAGTCCACCTCTAAACCATGTCCTTAAACACCACATCTACACATCTTTAAATACCTCTGGGGTGGTGGCTCAACCACTTCCCTGGGCTGCCTCTTCCAATGCCTGAAAATCCTTTCAGTTGAGAATTTTTTCTTAATATCCAAATTAAATGTCCCCTGGTGCAACATGAGGTCATTTCCTCTTGTCTTATTGCTTGTTATTTGGGAGAAGAGACTGACCTCCACCTGGCTACAACCTCCTTCCAGGGAGCTGTAGAGATAAGGTCCCCCTTGTGTCTTCTTTTCCCCAGACTAAACAATCGCAGGTCCATCAGCAGCTCCTCATGAGACTGCTCTAGACCCTTCACCAGCTTTGTTGCCCTTCTTTGGACACATTCCAGCTCCTCAAGGTCTGTCTTGTAGTGAGGGGCTTAAAACTGATTTTTATTTCTATTTTAAAAAGTACTTATTCCCATCAGAATTACAGACCCATCACATCTCATAAAAATGCTACTATCCAGGGAGGGCCATGTAAAACCTTTTACCCATGTAAAAGCGTTTAAGTAGGGAATATTTCCTGTTCATGGAAGCAGAGGCACAGAATCAAAAGCTAACGATTTACAGCAGCTTTACAAGTCACTGTTCATAAGGTGAGTTACAATAGACCATATGTGCACACTTAGCTCACCCTATCTTCTGAGGTAAAATGCATTAGTTTAAAGTAATTTCATGGGGGTATAAATTTTACCTTATCTTTTGGCAAGGTTAAGATGACGCCTAGTCCATTGCAGTGATATAGCATCTGTCTGCTGACTTGTTGGAAGGCTGTAACTCAGTCTGGATTGATCCAGATAAAGCTCTTAGACTATCAGCTTGACTTTTATAAAAGGTAATTTTTATTGATCTCAGTGATTGCACAACGATAAATCATCTCTTTCCAAAAAAATCCAGTCTTTATTCAAAGAGTAAGAAAGAGGAAGTGTTAGCATTTGTGAGAGACTGGAGAACATGATTATTGGCTCTAAACAACTGAAGCCTGTGTGTTGTGGGGGAGCAGTGCAAGTTCTGTGGAAGTGGGACATGCACTCCTCCACACCCCATCCTCCTGGAGCCTGTAGTCCAGCCCAGAATGGTTGTCAGTCACTGACACACCTGGCACATGGGAAGCAATGCCCCCACCCCACCCCTGCAGCCCCAGTTGAGCCCCAGAGTGGCCACAGGTCTGGAAGCCCCATCTGGAGGGGGTGGCCACAAGAGGCCAGAGCAGATAAAACCCATTGCCCTGAGACACGTGGTTGCATCCCTATTGTCCTTGGATTTTATGGCAGCTGAAACTATACCAGGATCTAAGACACTAGCTGTATTTTGCTTTTCTCTATTTTTTTTCTCTTTCTCTTATATTCCCCTCCTAATTCTGTCTTCTTGAAATATGGGTAATTTAAGGTTGGATGAGTAGAGTTTGCTAAGTAAATTCTAAGTGAAATACTTTATTTTGATTTAATGTTTTTATTTAAGTTTTCCCAAATTTCTGATCTTCTGAAGTTTGCCAGTAAAGCTTGGGTTTTTAACCTCCTGAGAATGTTGCTGCATTTCTTCCATGCACCCACCTCAGGGACCCCAAGACCCTTTTAAATAAACTTGCAAAGTGAGGACTGGGACTCCACACCATTTTCTACTTGACTGAATTGCATCTTCCCTTCGTCAAAAAATGTACCTTTTATTTCTAATTTCACCAGGTTTTATAATTTCAAGCTAGGATTCTTTTATACCTGTCTCTAGCAGATTAAAAAAACCCACAAAACCAAAATCTCACTGGAACTTTCTGTACATTAAGACATTTATACATTATTTGCAGTTTCTTTGAAGACTGCCTTGAAATACATGTAATTTCTACAATAGCATCAGCTTCAGTGAAGGAAATCACTTTCAGAAATGTTTTTAAATTCATTCTTCAAATCTGCATTTGCGATATACATCTTCAGTTCTCTTCATCATTGTCCTGGTCAGAGGGATAGGAGGCAAAGTTTAGCACTATGTGGGGGATACCAAACTGTGTATTCCACACCCCTCTACATTACCTCAGTGGACTGTCTCTTCAGGGCAGCAGGCAGAAGCAGAAGGGTGGCCATTCCTCGCTGGCTGGAGGCGAGGAGAGGTGGCTGCTGCTGGACCACACCGTGGTGTTGGGAGAGCCCTGCTCACACCGACACCCCCACTGCTGCAGCAGTACCTCCACTGGCCACTGCTGCACGGGGCCTCACACCAGCACCTCGGCAGAGTAAATCCCTTCAGACCAAATAGCCTTCTTTGATCTCCCGGCCACATGGCAATTTTGGTTTTGCCTGAGAAGTGGGGGGCCAGGTGGGGTTTTGCCTTTGCTGGTTTTGTAGGTAAACCATTTTCCTCTGTATTGTTTTCAAGTTTTGCTTCAGTAAAATTGTGACTCTAACATTTTTAACCTCTCACAGTCTTGAGGGGTGAGGCTTGAGCAGTCTTAACTTTTCTCCAGTGAGTTTTTAAAACCAGTACAATCATCAATACATACTTTTGATTTGTTATTTAATACTGACTATAAACATCAGTATAAACACAGCTTCCCAGTACCATAGCAAAGAGAGACACCTATGAATAGTTTTTCCAATATATTTTTAAAATGCAAGATTTTCAACAAATACAGGAACATGACCACGCAATTTACTTTTTTTCCTGTCCTCATTTTTTCCCGGTTTCCTACCTTTGGAATTAACAGGATCTTGTTATATTCCCCTTCAAAGCAGATTATGAATGCAGTTACTGGTGAAACTATATGGAAATATATCTTCCATTACTTTTACCACTTACATCTACTTAATCCAATATAAACTTTCAGATTCCATAATAAAAACAACACAGATATTAATCAGTCTAGGCACACCAAGTAACTATTCATTTTGCCAGATTTCTCTTAAAATAATATAATTTTCTAGTCTACTTTTATTTTTAGTTCAGGATCTTACAATAATCAGAATAATCAGATTTTTATTCCTAAATTCTTTATACAGACGAAGTCAGAATATGGATTTTTAAGCAATTTTTCATTGTTCCTGAATGAAGTACCATGAAATTCCTTCAACGTGAATATCTTCATTTCTTTGTGAGACTACATGGATTAAAATAGGAGTTTCTACAGTAAATTGAAGATGGGAAGAATGCACACAGCACATAAAAATATGGTTCTAATGATAATCAAGCCATGTATGAGTTCAGAGAACTTCTTGTCTGAAGACTGTAATCAAAGAACAACTGCTGTTCTCTCCTACAGCCAGCTTTTGAGGCAGTTAAAGGTCTTGTTAATCCTTACTTAGTCTCCTGTATTATGACTGCATCTCCTCTCAGGGTGATGGCAATGGTCTGAGAATGCATTAATGCCATGTTCCTTTTTTTCCATTGTACAGTGAATACCTACATCCATTTCAGTAAATGTTCATCTACTTAATGAAAGTGTACTCTGGCACATACTGAAGAAAGCATGATATGAGACATGAAACCTATGTTCCTAGAAGAAAAGAACGAGTGTACAATATGTAGATAACAAGTTTTTCTTGCTGTGCTGAGATACAATGAAATCTAACATGAATGTCTTCAAGATGAAGACTTAACTAAATATAAGTTATGTTTTTCCATTGCTCTGGGCAGTGACCAATATAGAAACCTGTAGCATCAGAGTGCCACTTTATCTACTTGAGAGCTTTCAGAGCTCTATTGAATATTTAAAATTTAGATTATTTTATACTTTAGATACTGGATGTAGCCATGATTTGTTTTATAATAAAAACCATAAATTATTTAAAAGAAAGTCTAGAGTTTTGAAAACAAATTGATGCTTTGGAAAACTGCCTTGCCTCTCAGTGTCAAGAGATTTATGTAAAGACAAGTGTCACTAGAGAAAGAATCTTGTAATACACTGGGGTTTTAAAAATTTTAAGTTTTTCAGGCATCACACGAATAAAGCAACCAAAAAATGTTAGCTCTCACCCTTATAAAATCCTGTAATATTTTAAAGAACTGTGAGAAAATACATAATTGTACTATTATATAAAACACCTGCACACCTAAATATTGCCATCACATATCTTTGCATTAAATACTAAGGTAAAAGACCTCTAAGGATTCTACAGAGAGATTGATAACAAGTAAGACATGAACTATGTGATATTAGAGGGATGTATGTTTTCAGAAACTGGAAACCGTGGGTTGAAATTATTTCTGAATAATTGGAAAGTAGTGAATTGTCTATCCCTAATGCCATTCAAATAAATTGATTTCATTGATATTCATGATATACACTAGGTTCAGCACAAAATCTGAGCACATACTTACGTGTCCTATTGAGTTGAACAAGACTACTCAATACAACACAAGTGATATTTAGCACATGACAGAATTAATCATTTTGTAAAACAGAGAACAACTATAATATTGGATCATTGGTAGTCCTGTTAACTGAAAAAAATTTACAGGTACTCTGAGGAACAGGTTATGAAAGTTGTCAAAGAGATTTTATTTTGGGTTTCTTTAAAACACAGATGCCCCAGAAAAAAAAGCATTATTGGGTGTAAATAGAATCTTTAGTACAATATATACTGCACAAATATCAAGTTTTATCCTTGGAAGAAATTATTCAGAAATAAATTAAAATGAAACTTCAAAGATAATATTTTCTAAACAACAAAAAAAGCCATCTCAAATATTTTATAATTTTCTGTGTATTTAGAGGTCCTGTAATTTTTTAGTATTTCAAAAATGTATTAGTTGACTGGTTGTAGTAAAGAAAAAAACCAATTTCCTAATATTAAGGTCCATAGGAATATGGTATTTAGTTCTTTTGCATTTTTGTATGCTATATTATTTGCACAAATTAATAACCTTCCTTAAAAGTTTCAGTCATTCACATGGTCCTTATAGACATAACAAATTGATTAGCCAAACTACCCAAAGATGAAGCAATAACAATGAACAGGGAATAATTAATCAATAACACGTGGAGTATGAATTTGTACATCTGAACTGTTCAGCAGAAAGAAGACAGAAAAGATATTCAGTGACATCAGGCTATTTAAGCAAATAATCCTCAAGCACAGATTACAGGAGTGGGTTTTTTCTGTTCACATAACAGTTTATTCTCTTTTACTTAACAAACTTTAAGAGAACTATTAACCTTAATAAAAATAAAATTATAGGCATACTTAAAATTCTTTATACAGAGACTGTATATTGATTCAATTCACAGAACAGGCTGCTAGCAAACAGACACTGCAAAGGTAGATGGTTCCATGCTTAAATTTTTAATATCCTTAGAGCTTCTGGACCTCTAATTACAGTACTGCTGCCTGAATTTCTGAAAAAGAAGTTACTTATTCAAAGGTTGTCCCTACAATTATACTGTGTTGCATCAGACTTATTAGCTGTATGGATCATATCCTCATGGAGTAGGTGGCCTTCTTTTAATTTAGAAGTTATTGGCTAAAGTCCTTTAAACAAATAATAATTTATGATATTCTTTTTTATGTAGGTTGGTCTACTGATTTCATAAACTACTCTCTAAGGTCTGGCTAAGCAAGCCTTCAAGAAAAGAAAAAGGAGGTATGTTTCCACAGAGCCTTTAAGAGTGCTTTTGAATTAAACATGTTCCGGCAGGAAAGAAATAGATAATATAATGGTTGAAGAGATCCCATTCGGGGAGTTTCTTGGTTCTCCAGAAAGAAAAGTTAATGTTCCTCTTGAATTTTTATGAAGCGGATGTCTCCTTTTACTAGAATGCATGTACGCATATACTTGCGTACAATTTAGTGTATCTGATATCAAACAACACTTGACCTATACAAATTATGGATGCAAGTAGAAAAGTAAGCAATCAGACAATTCGTTTCACCTGTTGAATGTGTGCAAGGAAATCAGATGTACCTCAGTTTCAGCTAAAGACTCAAAATATTTCAGTGAAATTTATATCATATTCAGTAACTTTTGAAAAAATGAAAAGTATTACAAGGTAAACTTCTTCAGTCAAACAAACCTTAATAAAAAGATAAAAAGTCATATTAGTGGCTCTATGATTTATGTCATTGAAAGAATGTAATGTATGCTCCCCTTACAAGTATTCTGTCATGCTTCAGCTAACAGTACTATGAGCCCAGAGAATAACTTCATTAAGTACCCATCTAGAATTATTTCCACATAAAACATATTGATCCATCAAAGATGAACTCCTAGAAAATACACACTTGACTGGGCTGCCCATATTCAGTATGCTAATTAATATTTTCTTTCCTCTAACTTCGTCAATCTCTGTATTATCCAGAGAAAGAAAATAAGGCAGTTGGCATTTTATCTGAGTCAGAAAAATAAATCAAGTGAATGTCAAAAATATTCAAAAGGCATCTTCAAAATATTTTAAAGGATCACTTTATATTCCAGATTTTTGATGAGTGGTTCATATTTTTAAGTTGAGCAACAAAAATCCATCATCTTTGCTCAGGAAGTCTTTGAGATCCTAGACGAAATTTCTCATTGAAGAAGTACTTTGCACTTAAAGGCCTTGGAAGCTTAGATGTTACTTCTTTTTAAACACTTTCCAAAGATGAAAGTATGGGCTTTGTAGCACCTAGTTATGTAAAAAATTCACATGAGAAATTTATCAAATCAAAGCACGTATGTTGTCTGCTCAATAAAAATCTTCTAAATCTCCTGTATTTGTAAAGTCATAGAGCATTACTGAAGATTCAGACGATGTTTTACAAGAAAAATACAATATTTTAGTGTTCAAATAAAATATGAAAGACTGTAAGCAGAATTGCACATAATAATGTTATTAGCTCAGAACCGGCAATTTACTTGCCAGCTTTGGACCTGAAATTAATTAATTTCATATGTATAACATGGGAAAATCCATTTTAAAAAGGAAAGGGAATGTGAAGATTGATGCAATAGTTTTATGTTTCCAGTTTCTGCTCACTTGTGGTCTTTTCTGTTTCCATTCTCCAATTTAATTTTCCTTTGGCTTTTCTTTTGCTCCTGTTAAGTAACCCTGAACAGTTCTATGACATCCTTACCTCTTTAGTGTACTTTAAAAAGTTAAAAAAGGTCTTTATCAGTCTACAAATTGATTAAGTTTTTAGTTTCCTGCAACAATTTCTTTGATTTATCTTCTCCAATTGCAGTTTTTGAAAAAAAACACGGGGCAGGGGGGGTGGTTTCCCACTCTGTTTTAAGACAAAGAACATTTGTATGATTTTTATGAGGCCTTTAGGTACAATCATAAGATGAACAACATAAGTCACAATAACAGAAAGATATTAAGCATATGACCTTAAATAATATTTATGTATTTTTATCTGTTTTCAGTTTATGAACTTCATATATTGTGTCAAGCAACATTCACTCTGTATTCTGCAAGACAAAGACAATTTATTTACTTACACGAGAAAGATGATGACAAAGTAAACTACTCAAGTCATAACAAGAGGTGATGAGAAAGGAGCTATTGCTCTGCATTTTAGATGGCGTGCTATGGTACAGGGTATCATGTATTTTTTAAAAAAAAGGATATGTCTTGCATTCTTGTTGCAGTGTGCTAAAATGAAGCAGGTACAAATAAATAAAATAAATAAAATCCTTGGACCTAAGTAGTAATTTATGATGAATGATTGAATGGATCTTGAATAAATGTCTTCTCTCAAGGACATGTATACCTACAGCTACATATTTACGCATGTACGCACAGAAACCTAACAGGTTGAGCTACACACCTGCTTGTGGAAGCAGCCATTTTGCCAATACAGACCATAAAGTTTTGTAGGCATATTTCAATGAATTCGTATAATTAGCTGTTAAATCTCATTTAAAAGCCCACATTGTTATTCTGAAGGCTTCGGAATAGAATTCTGGTTCACTTCTAGCAATAACACTGGTCTGTTTAGTAAGTCATACTTTTAGGAAAGGAGTGAGGATGATTCTTCCCTCAGGGTATTAATGATGAAAGAGCTCTAAAGTTCCTAGTTATTATAATCACTTTAGCATCAGCAGGTAGAATCCATCCCACATAGAAAAAAAAAAAAGAACAAAAAGTATTAATTTGATTATGTGGCTCTCTGAGATTCTCTAGGAGAATGTTTTTCAACATTGCTCCATCTTGTTAAAGAAATTCATACATTTCATTAGATCATTGCTGTAAGTGCAACCCCTCTAAAAAGCTCAGCAATTGCAAAGGACAGATATTTTACCTTTAGTTCAGTAATATTTTACCTTTAACCCCTGTCATATTTCTTTATTTTGCGACAGTTAGGTCTCAGAACAAATATGTCTGTATTCTATTACATTGTTCCCTAGTTTAACCTTATAAAGACAATTATACAATTCCAATGACCAGTGAATAGGAGCCTCTTTAGTATTTTAGTTCCTTAAACTCTGCAAAACCTCACACTCTGCTGGCATTCATTACCTGATATAGTATTATGTTTATTTTTAATTAAAAGTCAGTGGAACCACAAACTACTCTGCCTTCTGGAAACTAGTAGATTTCTCTGAATTCTCAGTCATTACTTCTGTTAAAGGAACGTATCAACCAATTTTTATTCCAGGAACATAGCACAGAGGTATCATTAAATATGTACTTAAAGAAAACTCTATTGAACACACTTTGCTTTCTACCACAAAGGTATGCTCTTCTGAAACATATTTGTTTGTGCTCAATTAGCAATGTTACCCCCAGCTACCATTCTTACCTATGATATCATCTGAATCCTAGACTGTGAACTTAGCCTATTGAGTAAGCTCAATCAGGTTGTGTTACAGCAGATAAATTGTTCCAAAAAATATTGATTATAGTAAAACTCCAATATTTTTAGTCACATGCTGAAACATAAAAATCTCTATAGCTAGCACTGTTATGTGAAAATTTAGGAGCAGTTTAAGAATTTAAAATAAGCCTTAATGGAAATTTTGATAGGTATTGTGGTTTAACTGCAAATGGCAACTTAGCCCCACAAAGCTGCTCCCTCCATGAGAGAGTGGGGGACAGAATTGGAAGGGTAAAAGCAAGAAATCTCATTGACTAAGACAAAGACAGTTTAAGAGGTAAAGCAAAAGCCTTACAAAAAAGCCAAGGAAAGCAAGGAATTAATTCACCACTTCCCATGGGCAGGCAGGTGTTTAGCCATCCCCAGGAAAGCAGAGCTCCATCATGAGCAACAGCGACTTGGTAAGACAAATGCCATCACTCTGAATGTCCCGCTTTCTTTCCTCAGCTTTATATGCTGAGCGTGATGCTGTACGTTATGGAATACCCTTTTGGTCAGTTGGGGTCAGCTGTCCTGGCTGTGTCTCCTCCCACCTCCTTGTGCACTCCCAGCCTCCTCGCTGGTGGGGTGAGGTGAGAAGCAGAAAAGGCTTTGGTGCTGTATAAGCACTGATTAGCAATAATGAAGACAGTCCTGAATTACCAACACTGTTTCATCTGAACCTCTCCTGGAACTCCTTTGAAACATCCCCAGGTGTCCTGTCACTGGGTACCAAAGGGAAGAGCTCAGCATTTCGCTCTTCACTTCCCTTCCTCAGGAAGCTGTAGAGAGCAACAAGGTCGCCTTTCAGCCTTGTCCTCTACAAGCTGGGCAAACCCAGTGCCCTCAGTCACTTCCTGGAAGACACGCTTTCTGGCCCCTCCACAAGTTTAGTAACCCTCATTTGGATGTGTTCAAGTACCTTAACATCCTTTTTTATTGTGGGGTGCAATGTATGGGATTGCATTCCATATAGTATGGGAATGCAGTTAGTACATCTATAACTAATTGTTTCAGGATGTGCTATGTCAGAATTAATTTGCCTTGTATGGCCTTCTGCAGAGAGCAAAAAATGGCCTTAAAATACACTGGCTAGGACTTCATTTTCAAAGCATATGTTTTAGCTCCTAAATTCCAAGATGTTTGAAATCCTTGCTGCTAAAAGACTGTCTTTTTTCTCAAAGCCCTTTGGATAGTGGCCACTCATGGCAAGGGAATTAATCTCTAGCCTCACTGTACCTGCTGATGTATCAGATCTGTGTTTGGATACATGCAAGGGCCCATCTTGTCACACTCAGCTTGAATCAAAATGTTGGCATTCTTTAACTGAATAGCCATAGTTTGATTGCTTTCTTCACTTACTGAATCTGTTTTGAAAACATATTATCATGTATGGGCTAGAAGATTGTTTTATTTACTTTTATTAATTGAAAGAAAAAGAATTTTAAAAATTCCTTTGTATCTAAAAATATTAACAGTAATTTCATCACACCAAGGTTCTCAAGTGGTTTCAGGTGGTTGTATAAAAACCAAAATCTTCACTTCTTTTTTGAAGATATCTTACAGGTACATAGGGACTCTTACAGAGAAGCAGACGCTTTTCAGTGTCAGGTGACCATCTTGCCAGCCACCTTCTCACCCATATCAGCGTTACCAATGAGAACCTTACTCTTCACTCAATGCCTGCAGAATTACTTTAAAATTTAGCAACCTTTATGCACACTCCCAGAGAGTAAAGAGCATTCTCACTAACCACATCACACTGACCACCACTGTTTCATCTCTTGTAGATTTTTCAGTTATCTGGGCTGATTTGGCACTTCTCCCAATTAAATTTCCAAATGGAAGCTTGCTAATGTCAGCTGTGGTTATTTTCTTTCCTGGAGGTAAACACCTATTTTTAAAGTGACTAGACTGACATCACCAGTGGCACGTTCAGAGTCCACCCACACAGTGGGTGCTCACCCAGCCAGTGGAGGGCTGGCTCCACTGATCATGACCATATGGACTCTGGCAGGCTACTGATGGGTGATGGTATCCTTAACACATCTCAGGCTCCACCCTTCATGATCTGGTGTCATCAAATGTAGGTAACAGTAAAGTTCCTGGTCTGGTCTTCTGAATTTAGATTGCAGAAAACTATTGTTCAAGAAATAGGTTTCCTTGTTTACTTCGTATCCTGAATGTCATGCCATCCATGAGACAAAAAACAAGCTGTATCTCAGCCTTCTGTAGTGGGAGTAAGCTCTGCACTTCCTTGGCTCCGTTTCCCAGGTGTTCTTACTCGTGCAAAACAGCCTGTGCTAGGATGGGCTCCAGGCTTGCTGCACTATCAGGAGCTGCCACTTTTCAGCTCTCTCTGCATGCAGTACAAGCATGGGGCAGGCATGACAGCACTTCTCGTGCATCACTGGCCGAGATGCACAGCAAAGCAAGTTTTTGAAGGCAAAAGGTATGCTTGTCACCAGTACGTGTCATACTTTCAAAAACACCCCAGAGAACCACACATCTCTTCAGTCTCACTGTGGTCAGTCCTGGTCATCATTCTTCAAGTTTCCACTCTTTGGGGAAAAGGGACCGATTGGTCTTGTATTGCTGCTGCTGCATTTTGTTGCTCTGTGACTTGCCTTTGTCAGACTGCAAGAGATATTTTTTCCAAGTGAAACTGAAGAATGAATCAGCCTCCTCTTGGCTACATCACCTTCTGTTAATGCTAATGAGCATCAGCTCTGAAACAGATTCAGAAAAAAATAAAATAAAATAAAATAAAATAAAATAAAATAAAATAAAATAAAGTTTCCTTTTGTAATCTTTGTGATATGTGTCCTTGAAAGTGTTTTGGGAGCTGAAAAAACCCTGGCATTTCAGACAATTAACAATCTCTTCATCATTTAACTCACGGTGAGCTCAAGGAATAGGATGGGAAGGGATAACATAGAATAGGTTATGCTATGTAATGCCTCTAGGACCTAGGTATGAGGGGTCCATCCAGGAGTAAAGGTATTTGCAGTGCAGGTCCCACCCAGCAGACAAGCTCAGAGACAGGCACACATACAACATACCTCCAAGCAGGGACTAAAACATTCCTGTATTGTCAACACTGATTTTAACACAAACCCAAAACATAGCCCCACACAAGCTACCATGAAGAAAATTAACGCTATCCCAGCCAAAACCAGCACAATAGGGAATGATTGCTTGTTTATAATATCCCTTTGAAAATACATCTCAATGTTATTTTCACATTGTACAGAAAGTGTTCAGAATACTTTTTCTAATTAATTGCATTTCTACTCGCATTAACAATATTTATAGTAAGAACACTGTATGAGCACAAATTGTATTTGTACTTGCATTTCCTTCATCAATTTTTCAGTGTTTTGTCGAGCCATAATAAATCATGTTGAAATTTTGTTTTCTGTGACAGTCTCTGAGGACAAAACGAGTGAGAAACATACCTATCATCAAGCCAGAGGCAGCAGGTGAAACACACTTTTAACCATTTTATTTGAGTTCTAGTTCTGTCTTTGTGTAGATGTGGAAGGAAAAATGCACATTCACTGTCCCCTATGGAACTCAATATATAGAAAAAGATTCAGCAACACTTGCTCTTTTTTTGGTAGATACTGTCTTTGTACGGGATACAGGTGTTAGACAGGAGATTAAAAAAAAAAAATCACACTCCACAGGGAAACAAAAACTTCTATAATTCAAAAATGTCTAGGGCAATAAGAAATTACAGTATGACATGAAGTTTGTGGTATTCAGTAGTCCAGAGTTTAAGAAGTTGGTGGGATACACACAGGCTCAAAAGTCAACACAGCATGAAAGAAAGCTTCATAAACTTTTTTTTTCAAAAAATGTCAGGCTTGGTGCCATGACCACTTCCCTGGGGAGCCTGCTCCAGTGACCAACCACCCTCTGGGTGAAGAACTTTTTCCTAATATCTAACCTTAATCTCCCCAGACACAGCATCATGCCATTGCCTTAGGTACTATCATTGCTCACCAGAGAGAAGAGTTTGATGCTTGGTCCTCTTCTTCCCTTTGTGAGGAAGCTGCAGAATCCACTACGGTTTTGGTCTCCTCTGCTCTAGGCTGAACAGACCAAGAGACCTCAGCTGCTCCTCATACGGCTTCCCCTCAAGGCTCTTCACCATCTTTGTTGTTCTCCTTTGGATGCCCTCTAATAGCTTAATATCTTTCTTATATTGTGCCACCCAAATATTCAAGGTGAGGCTGCCCCAGTGCAGAGCAGAGCAGGACAATCCCCTCCCTTGCCCAGCTGGTGATGCTGTGCCTGATGCCCCCCAGGACACGGTTGGCCCTCCTGGCTGCCAGGGCACTGCTGACTCGTTCAAATTGCCATCAGCCAGGACCCCAAGGTCCCTTTCCACGATGCTCCTCTCCAATCTCTCATTCCCAGTCTGTCTGTACCTCCAGCGTTGCCCCATTTCAGTGAAGAATCCAGCAATTGCCCTTAAACTTCACCTGCTCGGTGATTGCCCAGTCCTCTAATTTGTTGAGGCCTCTCTGCCTTTGAGGGAGTCAACAGCTCCTCTTAGTTTTGTATCATCAGCAAACTTACTTATGACATAGTATGATTTATTTTGATTGTCCTTTAAAGTGCTTACTAGAGAATACATTTTTCAACTTTTTTTTTTTGTTTAAGAACATGATTAAATATATTATGAAAAAGACCAGCTAGTTAGGATCTACCTTCTTTGACTCTGCTGGGAGCATATTGATTTATGCTAGTTATCTAGCAAACTATCTTAACTAAATTAGTATGATACCATCTTAAATTAAGAATGTACATTTCTTTGAATGCTTTGAAACCTTGCACTAAGTAGCAACTAACAGCTGAATATGGAGCATCTAGGTTTTCATACTCTCAATATGTGAATGCTACAGGACAAATACATGTTCCTATGTCAAAAGAAAGCTTATGAGTATCAACTCATATTGAAAAGTCTGTCAATTATGAGAGAAAATTAAAAACCCCAGGGTACTAGCACTTTCTATTAGTTACTGAAGAATAACTTTGTACAGAATATAATAGAATCCTTTACATAAAAGATACCACTTATGCAACACATAGTGTAGAAATTCTGTGATGTCAAAGAAGGTTTGAGCACTGTTGGAGAGGATGAAAGTTTGGTAAGAAAGTTTCACAGGTATGTAGGCTTAGCAGAAAGATCTCTGAATGTAGAAACTGAGGATGAGATAGAAATGAAAGCAAGTTTTGATATAGAGTAAAAGATGTTTTGCTGAACCAGTGATCACTGAATAACTGAGAAGGCAAAGGTTGGAGATGAGTTGGAAGGAGATTTTTAGGAATAGGACAAAGGTATGTGACTACAAACAAAGACACGTTTTTCACCAAGTAAATAAGTCTCAAGAAGAGCATAAGTAAATAGAAAACATGTCTTTACCAAAAAGAGAGAGATGGCAGGCAAACAAGAAATGTCGATGTAGCAAGAAGAAGAGAGGTCTGAGAATTTTCCATTATAAGCTTAAATTGTAACTTACTTACTCTTGTGATTGGATAATAATAAAAAAGCTTCAGGTATGCCTACAGCTGGAGCTGGCAGCTGTAGGGCTGGCTCTGGATACCCACTCCCTGAAATGCTCTCACTTCGCCTATGCAATAAACAGCTTTCAAGAGAGCCACCTGAAGTTCAGACATCCTTTGTAGACACTTCTCCTATAGAGCATAACTTACTAGACCATTTTTAATTTTCTGTATGCATTTTGCCCTGTTTATTTTTTTTATGACAATTTTTCTCCCAAAAAAAAAAAAAAGTAATTTTCCTTTCATTTTTAGCTATGGTACATCAAAAATGTGTGAAATTTTCAATCCTGCTTTAAGGCCCTTGAGCATCGTAACTTATTCCAGAAAAGTTTTGAAATCTGAGTCTGTGCCTACAACATATTTGAGTGGACACTACTCATGTCATGGAAATAATTGTTTCCGTGGCTTTTATTTCTTAGACATATACTCAGGTGAATTACTCAATAATAGCCATCTCTTATTAAAATCTACACTTAGAGATTGCAAGTACTGGATAATTTGATTTTTTATTACATATAAATGTTTCTATTATTTTGCCAGTTTAGGAACTCTCCCTAATGAGCATCAGTCTCACACTTGAGGAAAAAAGATGTGCAACTCTAAGGTTTACAATGTTGGCTTCAGGCTTTTAAAGTAGAACACTTTTTTTTAAGTCCCTTGTGAAAGCCCGTTTTTTTTTTTTTCCTCTTTTTCTTTAAACCGTTTGAAGAGAATTTAGTGTTGATGAAAAGATGTATTGTAATAGTAATGGAAAGTGGGTTTCTTCTATGCTTAGAGCGAGTATACAAAGACATTAAAAATAAAGTAAAATTTAAAGCAACTAATTTACCCAATGAACTCATTTCATATGCCAGCATTTAATGATTTAAATGATGCTCATTTAAAGTTTCCCCTCTCTTCTTACTTTTTTTCCCAAGTATAGAAGTAAAAAGATCCCTTGTTAATTAGACTCCACAGGTCCTAGCATTTATGCATCTAACAACACCTACTTCAAATCCACTGAGGGATTTATGGTCTCTTTGATTTTGACATTTTCTTTCAATTTCCTGCTAAATCAACCATCAGAATTGCTAGATTCACAACAGTAGAACTGTCAGAAACATTGCTGATAATGTTTTCAACCAATCCAAAACTAATTGAAAATGTATGTCTTTCATTCTTCTTTCCCCTCCTAACCCAGAGAAGCAAATTCTGCATTTTTCTTGCTGTGGTTTTCCTACTTTTCACTGAGCATCACAATCAGACACAAAAGGCTTTGCATGGATTCATTAAAGGGCTAAAAGCTGTTCCAGCTCCAAACTGGAAGGCAAGAAATCATTGTGGAAAGATACAACAGCATGAAATAATCATTATTCAATCTACAGAGTGATACAGAGCCAGTCCATGATTACTATCTGCTGACCTAAAGTTGAAACAGAGAGTAGATATACCCTACACTGCATCCCTAATATAAACACTTCAATGCCATCGCCATAATGATAGCGAAGTTAATTAATTCCTTGCTCAAAGGCAAAAAGGGGTCAAATCAAGAGAGGATATCATCAACAAACCAAACCTTTCCACTGGTATTAAATCTCACCTTCAGTCTTTTCTGGAAAAAATATATGTTAGCAGAAGACAATGTACCCTTTGGTGAGGACTGTAACAACTTTTTCTGCTATTCAGATCTCTTATTTTCCTCACACTAATTTATTAAATCCTTTTCTTACCTAGTTTGTTGGTGTTGTCTCATTCTCTATCCTATGTATCAGTGCTGCACACCACAGGAATGGCAGCAAATGGAGAAGGGGCTGTAGGTCACAATATCCACAGATAGATGTCCCAGCAACTAGAGAGACCTGACTGTGTTTATCTTTCCCCACGGAATTTAATCCTGAACATATGTGTATCATTTTTTAGCAAAGTTAGAGTCCTCTCTGTGTGTGTGTGTGTGTGTGTGTGTGTAGGTGTGTGTGTGTGTATGAGCATGTGCTCACATGTGGACTCCATGGGACACAGGCTCAGCCTCACTAGCTGCCAAACCCACAAACAGCAACAGCAGCAGCAGCAGCCATGGAAGCAGGATGGAGAGACCCCTGGGTTCCCAGGCTGCATCTGAGAGGGCTTCAGCAACTGCAAAGAAGAAACTCTGGCCCTGGAATCCACAGACTTCAACAACTCATAACTTGCTAAACATTTTCACTCTTACTACCTTTGAATTAGATATGCTTGTTTTGATTTGATTTGCTTTGAACACCTTTTACACAGACCCATTAAAAATACAAAACAACATTATTTTCATCTGTTTGACTCATAGCTTGTTCAGAGGAACACAGCATCTGATGTAGATCAGAGGTCCATTTAATCTAATTTTCAAACACTTTGTGCAGCGAGATGCTATGAAAGCTGCCATGTTCAATGGTTCTGTTAACAAACCCCTCATTTTAGAAATTATTAAATTATGGATCTAGGATTCTGTGAAGACTGGTAAGAATAGAAAATTCAGCACTAAGCATGGCACAAGAAGAGTGTCCTTCTGAGTGCAAGTATCCACAAGCTGAACAGCTGCTGCTTCAATGAGTATTACCAGCAAAAAAAGAATTTCCAGGTCCTTAGTGACAGCATGGAGAAGAGGCAACAGCAGCAATGAAGAGTCTGTGTGAGAAACAAAGAAGGGTACACACTAGAATCTGGGGGTTCCAGAGGTGGAAACAATACCTGCAGAAGATGAGTTGGCTGAAGGATGGTGCTCCTTCTCCAATGGTCAGTGCTTCAATGTTTAACTTTTAGACCATTGCTACATGTGTCTATGTATGTATGTGCACATATAGAATATATATATGTCTAACTATGCTTCAGTTAATTAGGAGAATGCTATATAGTGCTTAGAAGACTGACAAATGAGGGCAGTTTTAAGCTTTAAACCCAAACTTTACTAAATTTACTCATTAACAACATATTTAATGCTAATAATTAGTTTTTCATTATTACTGATCACCACTTTGTATACAAAACTGCCAGTCAGTAACATTAATATGAGTGTTAATTAATAAATAAAATTAATAAATAAAATTAATTAATTAATGATTTCTATTATGAGTATACAACACCCAGGATCTCAAGATGACCCTGTTGGCTATGGAAGTTGTTGGTTCTCAGTTGCTGAGATTAAAATGATTAAGACCAAGAGACTTTGATGAGAGAATTTATAAATGAAGGGCATTAATTTTCTTTCTTTATATTCCCACTATGACTAATGTTTCTAGGCTATTTGGTTCTCCCAAGGGTAAGCATGGTCTCAACTGCTCCTGAATCTGCTTATATTGAGGTTTTTTCTCGTTTTGTAAGTCATGCTTCTTGAGTATTCCCCAAATCATCCTGTATGCAAAAACACACATCTTTGTCCCTTTGATGATCACAGTCCTCACATACTTTGTGAAGTGGTTATGTACAGTGTCTCATTCTGCCATCACAGAACTAACCAATACATAATATTAATGCCTTATTTTAGCTTTTTTTAGCACCCTTACACTTGAGTTCAAGGCAAGTTAATACAGATTACAGCACTTACAGTTTCTCATTGACATAGGCCTCTGCTTTGGCTACAAGGTATCTGGCACCAAGACAAGTTATTTAAACTGTAAACTCAAAGTCTTAGCTCCAGGCAAAACGCACAAAGAGACCTGGGCAGTCAATAATCAGATGCACTACAGCCAGTCCTCCGAGTACAGAGTTTCCAGAATTAGCAATTATAGAATGATGAAAAAATGCATCAAGAGTTTACACACCTGATTCTCATCCAAAGGGAAATTATTTTATTCTGAGGATTATCAGCCTAGAATTCTCTCACAGATCTTGGCTCTTAAACAATTTCTTTAAGAAACACAGATGAGTCATTTATTCCAAAGGATGCCTGGAAGGAATTCTGCTTAGTAAAAATCTCAGGAGCAGACAGTTTGACAGGATTTGGGAGTCAGACTGGATGCTCAGTATAGGAGACAGACTACCTAGAAAGTATGGACACTGATAAAAGGAGAAAAACATGCTTTGTCCCTTTGAGAAAGGTTCATGAATAAGTATTAGATGATTATTCACTTAAGAGAATAGTAACATGTGTCTAGTCCTAGTAAGTATAACATAAAAGTCTTACTAAACTGTCATTACAGAAAGTAAAATTTAGTAAGTTCCAACTTTTTCACGTATTCAGAAATATTTTCTCATCTCATATTTTTTCCATTCTATATTCACTCTGTTTCCCCTAAATTCTATTTGTAATGATGTGGGAAGAGAGGAAAGTAAGGCCATTATAATCTGTTATTGTGAAATGGCGTAATTTTACTTATGTCAGTTAAATTACATCTATCATGGAACAGGTCCTCCTGGAAACTCTGCTAAGGCACATGGAGAAAAGGGGAGGTCATTTGAGATAGCCAGCATGGCTTCTACCCAGGGCAAGTCCTGCCGAACCAAACTAGTGGCCTTCTGTGATGGAGTGACTCCATCAGAGGACAAGGAAAAGGCTACAGACAACATCTATCTGGACTCCTGTAAGGTCTTCGACACAGTCCCCCATAACATTCTTCTCTCGTAATTAGAGAGATATGGATTTGAGGGGTGAACTGTCCAATGGATGAATAATTGGTTGGACAGACACATCCAGAGGGTAATGGTCAATGGTCCAGTGTTCTGATGGACATCAGTGACACGTGGTGTCCCTCAGGGGTCTATATTAGTGCTATTTAACAACTCCATCAAGAAGACAAAGCGATTGAGTGCACCCTCAGTTAATCTGCAGATGATACCAAGATGAGTGGTGCTGTTGATGGGATCCATCCAGAGGGACCTGGACAAGCTCGAGAAGTGGGCCCACATGAACTTCATGAAGTTCAAAAAGGCCAAGTACAAGGTACTGCACCTGGATCAGAGCAATCCCCAGTATCAATCCAGGCTGGGGATGAACATACTGAGAACAGCCCTGCTGAGAAGGACCTGGGGGTGCTGTTGGATAAAAGAGACTGAGCTGGCAATGTGTGTACATAGCCCAGCCAGTCATGCTGTGTTTGATGCACCCCAGGATGCGGTTTGCTCTCACACCCAGTTTGGCACACTTCTGGTGTGCTCATGGCACACTGCTGGCTCCTGTTGAGGAGAGTCCTCTCTGCAGGGCTGCTCTCCAGCCATTCCTCTCCCAGTTTATACATGTGTCCACTGTTACTCTGTCCTAGGGGCAGAACCCAGCATTTGGTCTTGTTAAACTTCGTGCCACTGGTGACTGCCCAATGCTCCAATCTATGTAGATCCCACTGCAAGGCCTGTTGTCCCTCATGTGATTCAATGGCACCTCCCAGTTTGGTATCATCAGTAAGCTTACTAAGGGTGTATTCAACTCCTGCATCCAGATCACTGATAAAAATATTGAACAGAACTGGCCCTAGATTAAAGCCTGAGGAGCACTGTTGGTGACAACCAGATGTAGCCCCACTCACTGCAATCTGTTCAGCCAGTTCTTCATTCAGTTCACTGTTGAACTTGCTCAGCCTACAGGTGGACAAGTGGTTGAGAAAGATGTTGTGAGGGACAGTATCAAAAGCCTCACTGACTCCAGAAAAACTACTTTGACCACCTTCCTGTAATCCAGTATGTGGGTGACCTTAATCAGAAAGGTACTGAATTAGGTAGAACTTTCCCTTTGTGAACCCAAGTTTACTGTGCCTGATGATTGCATTGTTCTTTAAATGCCTTTCAATACCACCCAGTATAATCTTCTCCATAATATTTCCAGGACCTGAGGTTAGACTAACATGTCTGTAGTTCCCCAGGTCTTTCCTCACACCCTTTTTGTAGAATGGAGTAACACTGGACAGCTGTCAGTCAGCAAGGACCTTGCTAAACTTCCAAGACTTGCAGTAGATGATCAAGAGGGGTCCTTCAATAACATCCACTAGCTCCTTCAGTACTCTGGGACAAACCTCATCAGGCTCATGCATTTATGGACATTCAACTGATACAAGCGCTCCCTTAAAACTTCAATGTCCACCAGTGGAAAATCACGGTTTCTGTATCTGTGGTCCTCCAACTCAGAGGATCAAGTAGCCCAAGGGCTACCAGTATTATTAAAGACTTGTTGGGGTCCCTCCCCTGCCATGGAGCCCTGGGAGAGGGGCCCTGAGGGCACAGACACGGGGTTTCCCTGCCCCTGCTCAGCCTCGTTCCCATTGGTTGGTTTGTGTTCCCTGCGCGGGCAGAAGGACCCTTGGTCCGGTGACTGTAACAGTTCCTCGGCAGAGCTCTGGCCATGCGGCTGGAGAAATAAACATCTCTGAAACATCTAGCAAGAATCTGTCTGTCCATATATATTTCCTTTCCACGGGACTCCTGGTTTGGTATATGCATGTTGCAGGATCCCCACTGCAACATAATGGTGGAGAATTGAGAGCAGAACGATCCCCGATCCCTAAGCGACTGATTTGTGTGAATAAACCCTGGAAACTTTGGATTCCTCTTCTTGGTTTTGCTTTGCTATTCCATATCTAAACTATGGAGGAACGGTCGGAAGACTCTTGGCTCTCAGAGCCACATATGGACATTTATCTTAAACTTAAAATGATTCTTGAACAACAATTTGTAAATTTTAGCTTGATTCAAGCTCAAAAAGAACTGAAACACTTCCTGGCATGGTTGTTTAAGAACTTTTTCTATGTTTCTTGGGATTTAATTCTTACCAAGGGCTTTTGGAAAACCATTTGGACACAGTTAATACTGGAGTCAAAATATATGCCGATGGAAGAATATTTTCGTGAATATTATTTAATTACCGAGAC
>NW_008246058.1:7907822-7909524 GCF_000691975.1 Corvus brachyrhynchos
GGGCAGAAGGACCCTTGGTCCCGTGACTGGAACAGTTCCTGGGCAGAGCCCCGGCCATGCGGCTGGAGAAATAAACATCTCTGAAACATCTAGCAAGAATCTGTCCATATATATTTCCTTTCCACGGGACTCCTGGTTTGATATATGCGTGTTGCAGGATCCCCACTGCAACAAAGACTGAGGCAAAAAAACCCCAACATTGAATGCCTCCACCTTTTCTTCATCCCTATTTGTTAGGGGACCATCAAGTATCAATCAAACATTTTCCTTAGACCTCTCGTGCTATTAGTATATTTCAAAATGTCTTTTTTGTTTTTGGACACAACACTGACCAGTTTCAGCTGTAACTAAGCTTTGGCCTTTTGTGCTTTCTCCCTGCATCTGGGAACTACATCTCTGTAATCTCCCTGTGAAGCCTAACCTTTCTTACAGAGATCATACAATTTCTTTTTCCTCTTGATTTCCAAGAGGAATTTTCTGTTCAGGCAAGTTAGTCTTCTACATCACCTGCTTGCTTTATTATACTATCTGTTAATATTAAAAAAAAATACTGAAAAATTATAAAGTTCCTGTGGTATATATTGTAGTTTGCAGTTTCCATCTGATTCTAGGTATACTCCAACATTTTAATGTGATGAAAACACATTAATTATTTTGAGTAGCCTTTCAAATATTCAACATTATTTCCAACATATTTTCTTGAAATAACTCTGAAATATTTACAGTTAAATTTAACTTTCTCCATTTAATGACTGTAGAGCTACTAGATTCTTTTACAGTCACCTGAGTTAATTGTCAATTTTTCAATATATTCAATATTTAAGGAGCTCATTATTTTCTTTACTTGCAGCCCTTCAATGTTTCTAGTGCAAATATTTTTTCTCATTTAGGCTAAAATTTTTGTATACCATTTACTGGATCTCTAAAATACTTTTGCCAGAGGTTATTAGGATTTCAGACAAAAAAAGTACTTGCTTATAAATGAAACAATTGCCTTAAAAAGATGAATAGACTGGGATGCATATAGTCATACATTCAGTAAGACAATACACTACAGTCTTATTTTTCTTTGTTTCTATAATAATGACAAACACATATATGGATAGACAACATGCCTGAAATAAAAAGTGTAACTGATTACTCTTCCAGAACTGTAGCTAACACTTTAATGGAAAACTGGAAATCCTAAAGCAGTAAAAATACATCAGTATGGAAAATAAAAAATTAGTGCCTCCAAATATTAATACTGTACTTTCTATTTATTGAAGTACTTTATTTTTAATAACTGAATTTGAAGGACTTAATAGTTCATTCATGAGAATGGATATTATACATTCTATATTTTAATGTAAAAAACAGTAATTACAGAATAGTTCTAGAATCAAAACTAGTGTACATATCATGTAAACAAATTTTGCTACTAATGAAACCAATAAATAAGTAAGAAGCAGCACATTCAAGTGGACCAAACGACATAAACTATAGATGTATAGGACTGAAAAATGTAGCCCACCACCTGAAACACAGACTATGGTCCCAACAAGCAAACAAACTGTCAACAGGTCCCCTCTATCTTCTTCTCTCACCATTTTTGTACATTTGTTCCTACCCAAACCGGCATGATCCCTTCATCTGCCCACCTTTGGTTCCTCCCCTAAACATTCCATAGTAAGTCTCACACGATCCCAGCATGCTCTTTCCC
>NW_008246058.1:7909599-7912652 GCF_000691975.1 Corvus brachyrhynchos
TCCCTATATCCCATGATGAGCCCTGTCCCCCAGGGCAGGGATCCCCCAGCCTGTGTGTTGTCCCAGAGGATGACCCCCAGGGACACGTGGTGCTGTGTCTCACCTGGGGCTAATGCTCTCCCAGGACAGCCCTGAGGAACTCAGGGCAAAGGCTCGTGTCTTCGTGCCCCTCTGTGTGGGGGAAGGTGAGCTTTTGATCACATCCCTTAACACAGGTCAGCTCAGATCTGCATTTCAAGCTAGTATCACCACATCAACACTCATTACTTTTAGCTCATCATTCTTCAAGTGACACGATGCCCATAAAGAGAAAGAAGCAAGAGACAGAGCTGGCTGTGAAATGCTATTCAAAATCAGCACCAATATACTCTTTGCTGTAATACTGCACTTGGCTAAAAAGGGGAAGGGATTCAAACATTATAAATCATTTTAGAGTGGAGTACAGAGAGAAATAGATAGCAAAAGGGTCTAGCTATGTTCATGCATACCAAGTATCTAGCTGAAACAAAATAGCTTGATACTAGTCCAATATTATTTTCCACACACTTTCTTTGACCCTCCCCCAGCTTTTAATCAATGTTTAACATTAAATAATATGAAGAAAAGTCTGAAATATTTTACTGTGACAAATTAATAATGCAGTTGTGAATAGAAATTAAATCTTAGCTGTTCATCAGATATACTTAAGTTCCAGTTTTGCCTGTCTTTTCTTCAAGATTATTAATTACAAACACTTGCTACCAAAATTTCCTAACTTATCTGTAACTTTATAATCTCAGCATATGGCATCTGAAAGGCATCAGTAGATGTTAGTTGTGTCCAGAAATATGTCTCTAAACCAGGTTATCAATTGTCTGCAATGTCGACAGTCCCTATACTCTTAAGTGTTTATTAAAGAATATACGGCAAGCAGATAGAATGCCCATTTTCTTTCTAGATACAAATAACTTATAAATGTTCTTTATGTAATTTTTAGTCTGAAACTAGAGTCAGGGTTACCAATATTTTATGGGCTTAATTTATGTACAGCTCCATGCACAGAATTCTGTTTCAAGCCAAGGAGAATCCTTCATGAAGAATAACAGAAAAACAGAGGCCTTCTAAATTTGTTCTAGATTTGTTTCTCTTCCCTGGCATATGCCAGAATATTTTTATCTGTAACTTCTGCAAGTATCATCAAGAATAATGATTAATTTTATATCTACAGTGCTTATCTTCCCTGAAACTTCAAAAAACCATACAAAGACATTGAAAACATTACAACAGATAGTACAGAAAAAAACAGTCCCAGAAGTAATTAAAGCAAAACCTGAGACGCAAGAAAACTTTTTTGTATGAACAATTCTTTTCACCCCATCAGCTAACAAATAGAAGTTTACTGAGAAAATCTACACTCATCAGTGGAATGCATTTCAGATTTGATCAATGAAGAATGATTGTACATACACTGCATTTCATTATTACCAAATTACAGTAAATAACTGACATGTTTAATATACCTTAACTATATCTCAATCCAATGCAAACAGAAAAGAGGAATTTGGAAGGATGGTTTAACATCCTCCCACCAGCTCACTGACTTTATGACCTACACAATCCACTAAAAAACCAAAATTTTTGTCTTCCCCTTTCAGCACCTCCCTACCCTTTCCTGATTTCTTTTCCTCTACATACTGCAGTAGTACTATTATGACAGAAGGATAATATTTGATGCAATTCTGGATAATTCCCTTTTCTTATTACATTAGTGACAAAGCACAGTGATTTCCTAGCACATTTTTTTCCCTGCAATATTTACATTTTCTTCTCCTTTGTTATACTGTCACTGCATGCAGTAATTTCCTATTATGGAAATTCCCTTTTTTATGTCCATGGTATACAGAACTCAAGGTGATAATCTACCCTGAAGTACATACTAAATAATTTTATTTGGTGCAATGATCATATTAAACGTATTTTCTAAATGTTCACCATTCAAGAGTCTTTTGGAAAGCTTCCACTGCACAATGGTGAGCTGTATCACACTCATGTGGGAGCTGTCATGTTGTTATGCTCTCTTTTACTAATATATCTCCACAAAGCAGTGCATTGGGCAGAACAAACACTGGCATTTTTGGTCACAGACTGAAAGTCCTAAATTACTGGAGCTAAGGAGTAATACAACTAGTGTTCGAATAGGTATCTGAACAGATGCCACTCCATTACTAAAGACAGGGGGATCAAGATACAAATTCTGCCAAAGCTGATTGCACTGCACATACTATGTAAAAAGTCATTCTGCCTGTGTAAAGAACTCAAGACACTTCTGCTTTTCACATACCCTACAGGATTCCCAAATCATCAAACTCTGCTGACAAGAGATGGCAGAACATTACAGTAGTGACAGCTTTTGCTGAGAATGCCAGTTGTCTAAATCTCAGACAAACACAACTACACGCCAACATCATCTTGACTGACCATGACTGATACAACACAGTAAATTTAGTCACTAAGATAAGCAAAATCTTGTAGCAGTAGACCAAAACTAATTCCTTGGATTCCACTTGAAAACTAAGCGTTATATGGTACAACATCTAAACCAGGAAACGTTGCATAAAATAGAATTGCATTCTCTCTCATCTCCAAACAGATTTCACACGTGGCCTGTAGCAGAATACAAGGAACATTTAACAGGGAGTTAACAAAATCACAGCTAATTGTGATACTGAAACATATGAACACCATCTCCCTACGCACAGTGCATCTGAAGGAAATATTCGTTAAGTCAGGACTGTAGTGGGTGCTCTTGTATATTGCTGCTATTCAGTTTTCTTGAACGGAGATATTTTGTGCTAGAGGCAGCTTAGAACCTTACTTGTGAAAGCTTAAGTAGCCAAGAGGAGGACAGTATTATGGCACTTCCCCCTCCAGCTGTCTCCATCACTATAATTGCTTTAATGCATCTTTTCATTGTTTGGGTTGTATTATCCTTAATCTTCATTCTATGGCTGTATCCTGTACTGCGAATATGAAGCAGTAACAGCAGCAAATTAGTAACCCAATATTTGTGGAAT
>NW_008246058.1:7912700-7916117 GCF_000691975.1 Corvus brachyrhynchos
CTAGTCTGAGTGAAGTGGGGGTGGCACAATGGTGTCCTCCTCTTTGTGACATCCCATGAAGGACTGCAACACATGTTCAAAAGCCTAAGTGAGGAAATGGAAGTTTACAGCATATTTGTAATACTCTCCTACTGTTTTCAAGAATGTGAGGTCTCATTGATAGACATGCAGTCTGGGTTCTGGGTCAGAGTTCAGACTAGCAATCATACTGGTGTTTATAACCAGATGGACTAAGTTATGGGAGTACAGAATATTCTGTATTTGGTCAGGATTTTCAAAAGGATTATGTGATATGAGTGAATGGGTTTTGTATCCCAAGTCAAATACTCATTTTTAAATATCACTGCCTATATGCTTTACACATGCCTACATATGCTGTCTCTGCTTACAAGCATTGTGCACTGTATTATTCACAGCATTATTTGTCACAGAAGACCCCACCGCATTTTTTAAAGCAAAGCAATCAGTCTATCCACAATTTGAGTGAAGTTACCTGGAAGCAAAATATAGGAGATATTTAACAAAATACGACTACCTTACACAAAAGTATATGACAGTGAATAAAGAATAACAAATGCAGCTGAAAATGTAGGAGGAATTCGTAATGTAATTATCAAAATTAAATTTGATCTGCCTTGGCAAAGTGAACAGGGAACTGGGAATGGAGAAAATGTGAATACCAATAGTAACATGTTATTCCATAGAACTATTTTGGTGTATTTATTTCTTGGAGATTCAGAGGCAAGAGTGCTTGCTTACAGATAGTGTAACTAAGGCATCACAGCCTGTCAGGTCTGTGATACAACTTTTCCACTAGCAGTGCTGATATTCATGTGCCTGACAGGTCAGACAGCTGAGTATCTGCCCATTTCTGATTTCAGCACATTTTAAAATTCTTGGGAGTATTTAATCATAGTGATTGACTTAATGGTCCTTGCCAAGTCACTTTCATCCTTGACTGATACCCAAATGATCAATAAGCTTGACCATGCCAAAAGTGAGAAAGGAGAGAGGAGAAAGAGAAAAAAAAAAAGAGGGTGAGAAAGAAAAAGAACAAGGAAGAAAAAATAAAACACAAAGGGAGGAAGAAAAACAGAGTAAGAGAGCATAAGAAGGAAAGAGAGAAAGAAGGGAAGAAAGGGAGGAAAGAAATAAGAAATGGAGGGGAGAAAGGAAAGAAGGAGGGGAGAGAGAGGGAAGGAAGACAGGAAGGAAAACTAAGACAGAGGAGGAGGACATATTATGAACATGAAGCATACAGCATAATCTACAGCCTGAACCCAGAATCATACAAAAGGTTATGGGACACTAGTATTGAACAACAAATCAATCACAAGAAAAATACACCATCACAGTGTTGGGGTGTACTATAAAGAAATTCCAGTCCATCCCTAGCATTAATATTACCAAATGTGCCTACCATTTGCCTTAGTAGCTGAAATGCTATTTTTAAAATGCATTTAAATTACTTGGAAACCTAAGGGTCATTGAAAATTAGTAGGAATTTAACCACAAAAAAAATCCTTGGTCCCCTTTTTAACTGTAAGCATTTCTTTGTTCATGTTTAACATCTAACTGATGAGCCAAAATTTCATTTTCAGAAGTAATACAGATAACTTGTGGCATAAATCTTGCTGGATGTCAAACAGATGTGACTTCTAACAACATTAGAGTTAAGACCTCTAAATAAATTAAGTATTGAAGTACTGAGTAATGCAATGCATAAATTAGAAATAAGAAGTCTTCAATATCTATTTCTTTTACTCTACAACTGAAAGTATTTACCCCCAAGGGATTCTGAATTTCAGAACTGGAAAATGTTCTTGGGGGAATAAAGGCAGAATTTTATTCCAAGGACACACACACCAAAATATTAATACCCAAGGTGTAGCCATATATGCTGTTCTGAAAGCACAGGTCTCCAGTTTTGAATTTCTCTTGAAAAATGGATTCCAATTACATGCCTTCATACATGCCTAAATATAAATATATGTATACAGTAAAGAGAGAGATTCTGGAATTAATAAATGCAGTAGACAGGTTTAGAATAGAGTGATTTTCACCTATCCCACTTTAGCTAAAACAGGGACCACTGAAATTTTGTCAGAACACTGATCCTAACATGGCACTGCCCTTAACACCAACACAAGGCTCACATCACTTGTGCAATCACATTCTTCTGCCTTTGCAGAGGAAGCAAAGAGGCCTACCAAGTTCCAGTTACAGCAGTCACACTTCAAGATTTATGTGTCTGCAAGAGAAGGCTGTGGATGGTACACGAGGCAGTGAAATAGATACTTTTGCTTCTCCCCAGTAAAGAAACACATACGGATCTAATGGGGCTGGTTAGCGACAGCACTTGTAGCTGAAGATATTCCTTCCTCATGCATTAGCACTACAGAGGTGAGTTCAGCCACCAGACGCAGAGCCACACTTTGAATTGCTGTTGGCCTCGCTAAAAGAGGGTATGGTTTTAAGTACAGGTGGAAGGAAGGCACATACTGCTCACCCTGACACCCACGTGGGAGCAGAATTACAGCCATGCAAACCTCCTTTTTTTTACATTGTGCTTTGGGAGTGAAGGGTAAATCATTACCTTTCCAGATTTCTTCAATACCATTATCTATGGTACTGTGATACTCTTACGTATATCATGTATGTATAAAAACATGTGGTCATACAAATTCATATATGCATGTACACCTATACAGAAAGCCTCCGATCATGTTCAAAACTTCCTAACGAGGAAACATCTTCCCATAAATGTACTCCATGCACATAAGACACCCCCCACACACTGTTCAACACAGGGAAATGCAAACTCCTGTGTGGACACACCTGCAAAGATCCATGCTTTGTGACGGGCTGCCAAATTTCCCAGCTGACACACTCATGTCCATTGGCACTTCAGATTATGCATTTACACAGCTCATGCATTTACTTACGTGCACACACGCGCATCATATGTACATCCATGCAAAAACTTATGCACACAGACCCGTGTGAAAGAACAGTTGTGTGAACAAACCCACGTGCATACACATGCAAGGCAAAAGCACATCAGATGCACGCATGCTGACATGTAAGAACACATTCACAAAAACACACGTGTACAAAATACATGTATACACAGATGCACGGGGAAGACTCTGGGCACACCCTCTCACACACAGAGATGTGTGCGCATATCCGCAAAACACATGTGCGGACATACCCACACCGAATCACACAAGCACTTGCACACACATACACACGCACAATCACACACCACACGTGTGCACATGTGCACTCACATCCAACACGGCAGCACATGGAAGCACACACACACGTGCAAGCGCAAACACTCACGGACACACGCGTACCCAAAAACACACTCCGCCCCCAAAAGAAACCTCCCACGCACGCACCGGCGGGCCC
>NW_008246058.1:7917252-7919307 GCF_000691975.1 Corvus brachyrhynchos
AGTTGGGGTAGCGGGGGGGGTGGGGGGAGGAAAAGACACGATCGAGAGTAGCTGAGACTTTGTGCCCCCGTTGGAGAGATGGTTGAGTCCTCGTCAAGGTTGCTGTGGTATCCCAGAAACACCATTCACTCCGAGCTGTGACCGCGCACCATCAACAGCAACAACTCCGCTGCGCCTGGCCGAGGAACAGGAATTAGGAGCTCTCAAGAATAATATGAAAGGGATCTGCAGAGGGGAAATCCGTGCAAAGGAATCGAAATTAGCAGACTTTTGGGAAAGGGGATGTACTAAATGTGGCCGGCTGGACTTCATCCTGGTGAAGAAAATGGAGATTAAAAGTGGATTTACATTTTGGAACCTCGTCTTTTTATTGATGGTTTCGTGTGTGAAAGGTAGGGTAGTATTTGAGTGGTATATTTTTAGGGGTCCATTTGCTTTCGGTCAGGGCGTTGCAAGCTCTCGCCTTATACTAAGGTGTTTTCAAAATATATTCATCTCTTATTTTATATTTTTGCCCTGGGTACTTTGCAATGGAAATATATAAATGACTGCTAAAGCGGGGAGGAAAGAAGGAGTTGATTCAGAGCTCTCTTCGGAGATAGGAAATGTATTTGCTTGCCAGGGCTGGCGTTCAATGCAGTGAGTGAGCTGGGGCTCAATAAATATTCTTGCAGTATCCTCAAACGGAGACGTGAGTTGGTTGATATAGCCTCTAACTAGTGTATGTTCAAACAAATCCCACTGCTTCACTTTTTTAAGGTGACGATGATGGTAGTGCGGGGTGTGTGGGGGATTACCTACAGTTCTGGTTTATCGGTCGAGCAGTGGGCTTTTTGCGGGAATGCCTGTATCGATGCACTTATTAGTTTAACCCGTTGCGTGGAGAAAGTTACGGCGAAGCCCAGCGTATGCGTAGCCGTCTCACAGCCCGAAATGCGCTTCACGCTCAGCTGTCTGTATGCATGCAGGGCTCCCAGGCTGTCGGAAAGGTGCGTTGGTAATTCAGCCTTGAAGGCATGGTCTGTCGCTGGGTGCAAAGACTGACACCTTTTCTCTTCCCTCCCTTGGTCCCTTTTCTCTGATGTATGTGAGGGGATTTGGGTGGTGGTTTTTGTCTCTATTTTTTTTTTTAATTTTTTCGGGGCAGGGGCTATTTTTCTTTCTTCTTGCTTCTGTGTTCATGAAAGGAGAGCAAAAAGGAAATGTCTAGTTAGCAGCATAAATATCGCCACCAAGTCTGTGCTTGCAGACAGTTAAGGGAAATGCTACACATAGAGAAAAGAAGAAATATGTGGCTTGAATAATGTGCACCTGCAGAATTACCCAGGCATCGCTAAACAGTGAAGTGCCGATCCCATCACGCGTGCCTTCAGTAAAAGGATCTATTCTGCAACTCCCCACAGTCGGCTGCCTACCCGAAATAATCTCCCCTTGTTTGTGGCCAGTGATTAATATCCGATTAATCACACTTTTATCCCCCTCCTCATCCTCATCCCTCCTCCCCGCCACACTCATACACTCCCAGAATATTTAGTAGACATTATCGATCCTCTCCGAGTTTTTAGACTTGGTATCGCCTACAGAGGTTGCCTGCACGGGTGGGAAGGAGGTGTCTTGTGGGGGTGGCATTCAAAGGCGTGCCTTCCTGAGCTGGCTCTGGCTTGGATGAAACAGTTTATTGTAGAGCTTTGCAGCTGCTTTTCCCCACATTTGCATCGCGTAGAAAAGGCAATTCGCATTTCACGGGGAGGGTGTGGAGGGCTTTTACCTCATCCCGCGTTATCCTGACGCGGGGTATCCAAGGGGAAAGGGGTTGCCTGCGACGTTTATGCACATTTTAATTACATACAGCTTCTCTCTGTTTGCATCTATTGGAGGGAGCCGCTCCCGGCGCTCTGCCCCGGTCTGGAGACGGTTTGCAATCGGCACCGACCCGGGTCTTTTGGGGCATTTCTTTCCCACGGTTCAGCCTTCTGCCATTAGCGCTTTTACGGTGCGGGGTGCCAGCCCCGGGCTGGATGCCGGCCAGGCGCGCCCTGCGCTGCGCGGGGCCCC
>NW_008246058.1:7919454-7921889 GCF_000691975.1 Corvus brachyrhynchos
GGGTGGGGTAAGGAAAGAACGCTGGGCACTAAGGGCAAAAGCTGGGATGAAACATCAGAAACAGCCCAAGAAACAGAGAAAAAAATGGGCTTTGCGAAACTGGACGTTTCTCCTCCTTCCCATTGTCAGGGCCTAAGCTTCCCCGGTGCCGATCCTGGCACGTTCCATAGACTTCCTTTGGACTGGGGCGGTTCTTCCAGAAGCTGCCGACCCAGGAGGTGAGATTTTACATTCTGGATGCGGGTTCCTTTAGGCAGCCAAGCTTCACAGAGCTGGCTTACACTCACTGCAGCACTGCATCTATTCTGGGCGTTTATATTTAGTTCTCTCTCCACTCCCGTGAATGAAAGCATTTTACTTCGATTTACATTCCCATTGTGTCAACACAGCTCCTGCCCGCAGAAAGCAGAGGCAAACGATGAATGAGTACCTGCCCACGTAAAACATTCCAGATGCTGGGACCAAGATGACTCTCCAGATCCTACATCTGCTCTACCATTGCCTGGCAAGGCCTTTTTACCACACCCCATCTCTGCAAGCTCTAGCCTATATCCTCCCTTGATTAAGCACTTCTACTGAACAGTCCAGCACCACATCATAACACCCAAACTGTTGCTGTCATTTCTGTCATCCACATCCAGACCACTTCCACAGCTTTGCTTGATATCTGCCTCTCAGGCTCTACCTATTTTTGTCATTGTCCTGTTATCATTTCCCCGGTCTTGTTCCACAGCTCTCCCAACATTACAGGTGCCAAACTATCCCAGGATGCTTAAGAAACCATGTTCATATCTGAATAATTAAACATTCCTTGCATGCATTAATATAGGCCAAAAAAAATCCTTTGCATTTGTCTATAAATTCATGCTTCTTTGGAACCTTCAACAATACTTGAAAGGGGTTAGAAAAAGGAGAAGAAAGCAGGAGAAGATGGAAGAAAGGAAATTGTCAGAACTGCTGAGGAAGGGGTGATAGGAAGAACTAAGTAAAGAGGAATTGTTCATTTTTCAATGAAAATGTTGCTTACACAACATCCCATTATGCCATGGAACAATCTCCAACAAAATCTTCCTTCAATAGGCATGGAGTAAAAAAGCAAAGAAATGGCACCACTGAAAACTGTGAGAAACCATGAAAGACATTAAAACAAGCAAACACATCCACGATCCAGCCTTTAGAAAAGGCCAAGCAGAGTGATTCCTGGTCAGCTACAGGGGGTGATGAGTCCTGTGCTCTTCCCTTTAGATGAACGAGACGCTCAAGAAAGCTCCCTCCCCTTCTCCCCCACCCCACACCATGGGAGGAATGAGAAGCAGCATTGAGGCACAGGAGATACAAACCAAGTTTGGAGGAGTAGGGAGTGGAAAACTCCACTGGCCAACTCCCTTACAGAAAGGGCAGAAGAAGGCATAAGAGAGGGGAAAAAAATTAGGCAGCATCAGTGAGCTTTGCCTCCACAAAAAAACCCCCCAAAACAACAAAACAAAAACCAAACCAAAAAAAAAAAAAAAAAAAAAAAAAAAAAAAAAAAAAAAACACAAAACAAAAAAAAAACCCAAAAAAAACCCCAAAAAAACCAAAACAAAACAAACAAAAAAAAATCCCCAAACCAAACCAAAACCCAAACAAACAAAAAAAATTGCGATCTGTTAGTGGAGGCAAATCAGAGGAAATCAAGCAAAATGACCAGATTCCACAAGACTCCTCCATCTCTTCTCTTTGGCTGTCGCTCCCAAGAGAGAGAGCACCAAGGTCGACTTTTGTCTGCCTGACTAAAATGAAGCTTTGCCGCTGCTGTTGTTCCTCTGTTCCCCTCTTGCAATTGTGACAAGGGGAACAAGGGCAGCTTTCAAAATGAAAGGGAGATGAAGCACTGAGATTTTAAACGGCTCATTGACAGAAGAAGTGATGAGAAAGTGAAAAGCATTCCCATTTTCAGTGATGTGTACCTGGCATGAGGGAGTATTTAGCAGGGACAAAGCATGCCCTGCTTCTTTTAACCACCTCTGCAATCTCCCTTCTCCCCCATTCCAACCTCAATCCCGCTCCTTTAATGCTCTGTCAGCCCCTCCCCACCGCTTCCTTCCCAGTCACTTGATTTATGGTGTTGCCGAAGATGGGTATGGGATTACTGGCGGATGGCTTTCCTCAGTGGGGCACGGGTGAGCGCAGCGAGGTGCTGGCTCTGTCCCCAAAGCGGCAATGGTGGGGAGAGTAACAGCAGGTTCAGGTTTCCTCATTTCCAGATGGTCGATGCCGGTGCTGCCTGTGTGCGTGTGTGTTTGTGTGTTGGGTAAATTCGTGTGTTTGTGTGTATGTACTCATGCAGGGGGGCAGGGACACACTGACTGGAGCAGGGACAGCGTCGTCCTTCTTCCAACTCCTCCGCACACGCTCACCTCCTCTAGGTACCTCTGCCACAAGACCCCGCAGGT
>NW_008246058.1:7924331-7927159 GCF_000691975.1 Corvus brachyrhynchos
CTTCCCCGGCACCTGTTGACAGCCGCCGCTTGCCCTCGGGGGTGGGGTAAGGAAAGAACGCTGGGCACTAAGGGCAAAAGCTGGGATGAAACATCAGAAACAGCCCAAGAAACAGAGAAAAAAATGGGCTTTGCGAAACTGGACGTTTCTCCTCCTTCCCATTGTCAGGGCCTAAGCTTCCCCGGTGCCGATCCTGGCACGTTCCATAGACTTCCTTTGGACTGGGGCGGTTCTTCCAGAAGCTGCCGACCCAGGAGGTGAGATTTTACATTCTGAATGCGGGTTCCTTTAGGCAGCCAAGCTTCACAGAGCTGGCTTACACTCACTGCAGCACTGCATCTATTCTGGGCGTTTATATTTAGTTCTCTCTCCACTCCCGTGAATGAAAGCATTTTACTTCGATTTACATTCCCATTGTGTCAACACAGCTCCTGCCCGCAGAAAGCAGAGGCAAACGATGAATGAGTACCTGCCCACGTAAAACATTCCAGATGCTGGGACCAAGATGACTCTCCAGATCCTACATCTGCTCTACCATTGCCTGGCAAGGCCTTTTTACCACACCCCATCTCTGCAAGCTCTAGCCTATATCCTCCCTTGATTAAGCACTTCTACTGAACAGTCCAGCACCACATCATAACACCCAAACTGTTGCTGTCATTTCTGTCATCCACATCCAGACCACTTCCACAGCTTTGCTTGATATCTGCCTCTCAGGCTCTACCTATTTTTGTCATTGTCCTGTTATCATTTCCCCGGTCTTGTTCCACAGCTCTCCCAACATTACAGGTGCCAAACTATCCCAGGATGCTTAAGAAACCATGTTCATATCTGAATAATTAAACATTCCTTGCATGCATTAATATAGGCCAAAAAAAATCCTTTGCATTTGTCTATAAATTCATGCTTCTTTGGAACCTTCAACAATACTTGAAAGGGGTTAGAAAAAGGAGAAGAAAGCAGGAGAAGATGGAAGAAAGGAAATTGTCAGAACTGCTGAGGAAGGGGTGATAGGAAGAACTAAGTAAAGAGGAATTGTTCATTTTTCAATGAAAATGTTGCTTACACAACATCCCATTATGCCATGGAACAATCTCCAACAAAATCTTCCTTCAATAGGCATGGAGTAAAAAAGCAAAGAAATGGCACCACTGAAAACTGTGAGAAACCATGAAAGACATTAAAACAAGCAAACACATCCACGATCCAGCCTTTAGAAAAGGCCAAGCAGAGTGATTCCTGGTCAGCTACAGGGGGTGATGAGTCCTGTGCTCTTCCCTTTAGATGAACGAGACGCTCAAGAAAGCTCCCTCCCCTTCTCCCCCACCCCACACCATGCGAGACATGCATATCAGAACATCAGAACACATTAAGTGCATTCCTGAGGGAGAAATTACATGGGTGGCAGTGCAGCAGATCCTGCAGCCTAATTTAATGGAACAAAATAGGCAACTCTTTAGTAATAATGCATCCCAAATGAGTCTGAACATTGAGTACTCCACAGGAAAAGGAAAGCTAGTGAGGCACCAGCCTGATTCCATTTTCAGTTTTTGCTTAGCTTCTGGGGCTTGCTCCTCATTGTTGTGGTCCAGGCTAATGACTAAGATGGCAAATATTAAAAAAAAAAAAAACCAAAAAAACCAAACCAAAACAAACAAAAAAAAATCCCCAAACCAAAACCCAAACAAACAAAAAAAATTGCGATCTGTTAGTGGAGGCAAATCAGAGGAAATCAAGCAAAATGACCAGATTCCACAAGACTCCTCCATCTCTTCTCTTTGGCTGTCGCTCCCAAGAGAGCACCAAGGTCGACTTTTGTCTGCCTGACTAAAATGAAGCTTTGCCGCTGCTGTTGTTCCTCTGTTCCCCTCTTGCAATTGTGACAAGGGGAACAAGGGCAGCTTTCAAAATGAAAGGGAGATGAAGCACTGAGATTTTAAACGGCTCATTGACAGAAGAAGTGATGAGAAAGTGAAAAGCATTCCCATTTCCAGTGATGTGTACCTGGCATGAGGGAGTATTTAGCAGGGACAAAGCATGCCCTGCTTCTTTTAACCACCTCTGCAATCTCCCTTCTCCCCCATTCCAACCTCAATCCCGCTCCTTTAATGCTCTGTCAGCCCCTCCCCACCGCTTCCTTCCCAGTCACTTGATTTATGGTGTTGCCGAAGATGGGTATGGGATTACTGGCGGATGGCTTTCCTCAGTGGGGCACGGGTGAGCGCAGCGAGGTGCTGGCTCTGTCCCCAAAGCGGCAATGGTGGGGAGAGTAACAGCAGGTTCAGGTTTCCTCATTTCCAGATGGTCGATGCCGGTGCTGCCTGTGTGCGTGTGTGTTTGTGTGTTGGGTAAATTCGTGTGTTTGTGTGTATGTACTCATGCAGGGGGGCAGGGACACACTGACTGGAGCAGGGACAGCGTCGTCCTTCTTCCAACTCCTCCGCACACGCTCACCTCCTCTAGGTACCTCTGCCACAAGCCCCCGCAGGTGACACAGGGCTCGCTGTGCTCAGCGGGCTGGGCCCCGCGACTCACCGTTTTTTCAGCCTAAGCAGTTCTTCAGGGTTTCAGGCAAAGTTACCCTCTCTCACCCGCGCCTTTCTCAGGGCTAAAAGGAGGCACCGGTGCGCCCCCGCTTAGCGCTCCGTTCCTCCGCCTCCTCTCCTGCAGGGCAGCAGTGAAGAAGCACACGACCCCTCCCAGCAGCACCAGCAGGGACCATTTTTCCCTTCCCTGCCGGTGCCACTCGGGACTCGCAAAGAGCTCAGGAGAGCCCCACCTTCGCTTTCCGCTTTTAATTGTGAGAGGCAGCCGTCTCAAGGCGGAGC
>NW_008246058.1:7927181-7939946 GCF_000691975.1 Corvus brachyrhynchos
CCGGCCTGCCCCCAGTCGCGCCGGGCGGCGGCATCGCACCGGCCCCGCAGCCGTCTGAGGTGACCGCGCCTCCGGGCAGTCCTTCTGACACAGTCTTCTATCCTTTGGCTTTGCTTACTTTATCTCGGTGAATCCTGCACGTCTCTGGTTGACAAGTCTAAGGCAGAACTAGGGTGGTCGGTTGATTGGTTTGATTGGCTGCCACGCAGAAATAGCCCCTCACTCCCTAAGCACAACCAGCCCTTTCCTCTACGAGAGACTAGGCACTCCAGGCAGCCATACAGGATGGGGAGGGACAGGGTGTAGCTTCAACTCCATTATCAACATCTCAATTTGCAAGCACCAGGCCATGAAACCTAAAGAATTTGTGGATGTGTTTTAGAATCCCTCATTTTCCAAGACTTCTGTGCAGACACATAGCAGAAACTTGTAATCTACCTGCGGTTGTTTCCTTGTTTGTTTGTATGGAGGGGGTGTTTTTGAGCAATAAGTCTAGCAGGATCAATTGCCCATCTAGCTTAGTGCCCTTTATCTCACACTGTGACAATTAGCAGTGGTCTAGTGAAGGATTGGAGAAAACAGCAAGTGGAGTGACTAGCACATCCTGGATTTCAGCAGCCAGCAGTTTTGGGTCTCCTAAGATACAGGCTGCTGTTGAACCATCACATTTGAAAAGGCATGGACTGGCCTCTGTTCCACTCATTTGTCTGTTCTCTCTCATTCTGCTGGCCCTTTTCCCTTGCCTTGCCTTGCCTTCCTTCACTGTTCCATACCATGGCATTCATATGTATCCTCCATTCTTTACGCTCTTCATCTGGATGAAAGCACTGGTTTTTATGAACACTTGTAATAAAATTGTTGTCGATGTGCTATGAAAGTCAACCCACAAAACTTGAGATTTTAAACCACTGAATGCACATGTATCTAGTAACAAGAAAGAAAAGCACATTCTTGATCAGATAAATTGTAAAAGTTTTGAAATATCCTGTGGGGATGGCTCAATTTTCCTGATTGTAACAGCTTTTCAGAGAAAATGTTACGAAGAATAAGATAGCCTTGTGTCCCTCCTTTTTAAACCAATTAGTGTCTTAGACACTGTCTGATTTTCAGAGGTATTGAATATTTATAATTTCAGGTGGCTCTAGTAGGAGTCTGGGCAACATCTTAGCATCTCTGAAGCAAGGCTGAGTGAGTCCATCATTATGATACTGAGACAGAGAGAGTATAAGTAAAAGGAAAGCATCTATAAAATAAATTTAAAAAATATATAAAATGTTAATTTCTACAGAATCTGATAAATCAGAGTGGTAGGGATAACAAAGGCTTTTTGATCTGCTGTAAAATTAGTTTGGTTTTTTTTTTCCTTTTCCACTAATAGGAAACTTCAAATCTAATTCCATGGGGTTGTGACAGCTTCAACTTCTTGCTGATGCATATTATTCAGCTTGTATTTCTGACCATAATGGTTAAGGTTGAAAGGATAGAACAAAGTCTTTGTGGGAAATTAGCTTACCAGTTTCTACAAAGCAATTTCCAGGAAAGAGCAGTCAGAGAACAGACAACTTGGTCTAAGTTTTGTTTTTTCTTTAGATCCTGATAATTTTAAGACAGTTCTTACTCTGTGAGATATTTGAAGAAGCAATATTTACATCACAAACCAGAGAGGCATCTGATAAAAGTAATTATTGCAAGGCTATAAACCTTACCTCATAATACATAGTATATGTTATTTCCATGCTAGGGTTTATTGCAGAACTCTTACAAGTTTTAGACATGTGCCTTTCAAACAACTTTACAGAAGAATGTTTCCTTGTCAATGAAATGGTACAATTTCTCTAAAAAAAAAAAAAAAAGAGACAATATTTGCCTTTATCTAAAATTCGAGGGGCAATCTTTGGCAATTATCTTGGACCTAAATAGAACAGGGTGTGATACGTAATGTACCACTTTTCACCCTCCTTTTTATAAAAAAAAAAACCTAGTTGTATTAGAAAATGTTGAAGATCTCCTTCCCAGTATCCAGCTTTTCTTCTGGGAAGTAGAATGGTGAAGGATATTGGATTATAAGGAAGATTATTTAAAATACACATATACACACTGACACACCATTTACTTTTGTACTTGTTTACATTCAGTTGTTTACCTTTCCTGGGCAGATTGACATTCATTGTTGCATTGCTTTGTTCTCACAGAACGTGTAAGATTTACTACGGCTTCATAATTTCAGCATTACAGATGCTGAGTACTGCTGTAAATGTCAAAGAAGGAAATGGTGGGAATTCATCATGTCCTTCCCAGGGTCTGAAATCTTAGTTGGATAAGTTTATAGATATAGGAACAGTGTTACTCATAACGAGTGAGCCCTGGGGTACTGGAAAATGGCAAACAAGGGATTCCAGCAGGGCTGGTCATCTCATAGAGCTGTGTTGTCGAACAACAAGATGGGATGCAGCCAGCATTGATAGAGAGATGGACTGCCCATTTTCCCTTGGATTCTAAAAAATTCATCATAGTGTCATGTGTCATATTTGCATTGTATCATAGAAATAGTGAAAATAACTGTAAGTAACTTAACCACAGAAGCATTCCTGGGGTGATGAATTCTCGCCCTACAAGGCCTGTAAGTAACACAGACTGTCTTTGTAATAGAACTGAAAGAGTCCGGCGGCTATAGGCAGAAATGACTGATAATATATAATATGCATGTGTAGAAATTATATCCACATATTTGGTTTTGTATGAAGAAATTCAACAGACTGCGTTGCTAGCTTACAAAGGAACAGGTAACAACTTGAAACTTATGTACTTCCTAAGTTATCTATTATCTCTTAATTTATTGTGTATTCCCAATCTGAGAAGGAAGTTCTACTATAATGCATAATTGATTTCACTAACAAAAGAAGAGTGATAGTAGTGATAGCTAGGAGTATATGTTAGGAGGAAAGCTTGATGAGAAGAAAAAACACTAGTTACTAAAATCAGTAATTAAAAACTGATCCTAGCATATTACGAATTGACTGACATATTTATTCCTACTGATTTAGTGATTTTTTTACCAAATATAGTTTCTATAAACTGTTTTTAGTATATTGAAAACCTCTAATCACCTTTAAGTATAGAAAAAAATGAACATTTCTGTGCTATTTTCTGGTTTATTTTAATACTAGTATTATCATTTGAAGAGGCTGACCTATCAGAAGTGTCTGTATTCACTGGCAGTTAAAATGAACCCTCTGCCATCATTATCTCCTCATAGAGCTGGTTTCAAACCCAGCAAGCAGATACCTGCAAGTGTAGTTTGGAGTTCTTAGTGAAAATGAACCACATAAATGCAAAGTATAGATATTCTCATTGAACATAGCACTGAGATGGAACTACTTGAATTACAAAACCTTTCCTCCACTATTTGATCTGACCCAGAACGAAAACTTCACAGTCTACTATAGTTAGCTTTCTTGATTGCTGTGCAGTTTTATTTGGGAACTGAAGCTTAGTCTAATTAAAAGTATTCTTTTAAAAGCCTACAATAACAGTTGCATTTTTGCTTCTGTGTATCAGCTTTGATCCAAAGGTAAATAGAAGTTATAAAACAGGATATAAAAAGAGCCTCTAAACTGCCTTTTGTTTGAGCCCACTGAAGGCAAAAGGAGAGTCCAGAATAAAATCTGTGAGTAGATTTGCCTGTTTCTTTTCATGCTGAATTTTGAATTACAATTTTCTGTACGTATATTTCATTTGACTGATAAATATTAATTATAATAAAAGCCATGTATTTCACAGTATATGCTAGATATTTTCATTAGAAGTGGTCTTTGGAAAACTCTTATTGCATTATAAACCTAAAGATTACAAAAGTAAATTGTTTATGATTAAGGGGAAATAAATTATATATTTGGATATGGTCAGAAAATGCTCTTTCATTTCATTGATGGTCACATCAGCAGTTCTCAGGATGAGTCCACTGGATTCAGTGTAATGACAGTATGCTAATACAATGTCAGGTGTAGTCCTTAAACCCCAGAATAGTCCTGTTTTTGTCAGGACATATGCTGAATTACAGCAACTTTTTTAGCCTGGTTTCAAAATTTCATGTTAATTTTTTGTTTTCCAGTAAAATATTTTGGAATTTGCACAATGCTGCTAATGGCTGCAGAGGAACTAGGAGGACTTAAGAAAATAGATTGCAGTTTAGAATGATTCAAATTTAATCATAAATGCAAGTTGGTTTTACTTGTATCAGATTATCATATATTCCAGTATGTAGCTACATTTGAAAATGCTGACTTAGCTAGTAAAACCAAAGCACAAAAAGTGGGAAGTTTCCATGTTAGTTTTATTGCATTTATTTTCTAACACCTTCTTTGTTTTTGCCAGCTATCTTTAAACTAAGATGCCTTAGTTTAAAGACATCTAATATTCTGAGTCAAAATCACAAGAACTAAAATATAGTGGAAAACAAAGGTCCAAATCCTGACTTTTGGAAAGCCTACCTGGTTAAACAAAGACTGGGGGAAGAAAAGAATAGGTCTTTGGCCTCCTCACATAATCATGTCCATTGGCTTTGTGGTAATAGATGCTTTTTCTTGCATGTCAAGATCCATGCTGGAACAAAGACGCACCAGGACATCTGGTAGCAGGCAACTGTAACTGTGTCCTCTGTCAAGAAGAACTACGCCTGGTTCATGACTATGCTCATCTTCTGTGATTTCCCTTGAATATGTCTGTGCTGACACTTCAGTTATACCACTCCTACTGACTTGAGTAATGCTTGTTGCATAGAATGGCAGAACTGGTTGGGTCGGCAAAGACCTCAAAGACCATCAAGTCCAACTGTTAACCCAGAACTGCTGGGTGATGAGTGCCATGCACGACATGGCAGTTTTAATGACCACAAGAGAAGAAATAAGTATTCTTAATAATTCATAATAAAAGAGCAGTCTTTGCATCAATATAGTGCTCACAAAAGTTCTCACCTGATTAGAGAATTTGTATCGGTATAATATATTGAAGTATATTGGCATTTGCATTGTCAGCAGTGGAAAGCTGCACCAATCAACCCTATAAGACACAGTCTTTTTGAAAACATACTGAAAAATTTATGATTCAAAAGCGAAAATTTATCTGCTATAGAAACAGAATCAATGTTTAATATAGAACACATTCAATGTCATTGCTGACTCTTGCATACCTACCTCCATAACTTTCCTAAGGATATGCTTCAAAATTCCTAAATCTTTCTAGTACTACAATTGCAGGCCATTGAAATTTGTATGAGTTTCTACACTATTTTCAGCTGCTTTTAAATTAAGATACCCATAAAAACCCCCACCAATCTCCTAAGCTCTATCTATATATTTTTACTACACTCAAATCTAACTCATCAACTAGCTCCTGTAATTTTTCCGAATTTATTCAGCCTCCTCTGTATTTCTGGGCTCCCTTCCCAAATTCTCTTCCCACTCCACAAGTACCACTGGAGAAGTCCCAAAAACATAAAGCCTGCAGTAAAATATAGAAAGTTCTCTTCAGTTTCCATGTCATTTGTAAAGTCCTTTTTTGGCCCAAAGTAATAATCATGTAAGGGTAATATGCTAGGAAATGAAATATCCTCCCAGCTTTACAGTCATAGATTAGACTTACTAACTTTTTCAGGAAGTTCTTTGGATTTTATATCATCTGCAAGAAAGCAAGATTGGGAGAGTGGTTTTTCAGTTATATTTCTTTTCATTCTTCAGTATATTGTGCCTGTCTACCTGATTATTTTTTGGTAACCAAAATAACACCCATTCACCCCAAACAAGAAAACTTCAAAACACATTTTTGAAAAAAGTTCAAAACATAATAGCAACTTATTCTTACACTTATTTGTGTTCAAATAAACAGTATAGAATCAGATAGTTAAAATTTGAATACTTTATGTATTTTGGAAATCCAAGATACATCTTCTTGATTTTTCAAGCTCTAATGTATACAGTTAAATTGTTCATGTGCCATGGTAAGAGAAATATTAAAGATCTAATATTACTCCTGTATCCTTTACTAATATCATTGTTCTGGGATGACCACAAATGACTTGTTGGGACTCTGGATTCTACATAATATTGTAGATTAATAAAATAATTAAATAGAAAATGAAAAAAATCACATACGATAAAACAGGGCTAGGTTTGTAGGTATACTGTTACGTGCTCTTTCCCATTGACTCTGTGTATTCCAATGAAGTCAGGAGAGTTTGCTGTGTATCTGACTTGTGAAAGGTACTGTTCCAAATTGCTCCCTTTGGGGCCTCCTGTGTTTGTCACCTCTTTGAAATCCATTGACAGCTGAGTTAACACAAATGTCTAATCTGAGAGTCAGAGTGTGCCACAGATACCAACTAAGGAGAGAATCTGCTCATCAGAACCACCGTAATTATTTAGAAAACATGAATTACCTCCTAGAATTTACGATAAATCTGAGGTAACTGTACTGAAAATGGATAGTTTATTTTAGAATATTGTATCCAATACAGTGAGCATTGAATCATCACTTCTGAAAACATAACTGCACTCTAATGTTGAGGTGCTTTCTGAAGAATGTTTTCTTCATTCTTACAAGTTTTAATATTTTGCATTATTAAGCCAGCAGACAGTGTCCTGTAGGTAAACATCCTCTGGCCAAACTGATATGGATATATTTATTCGATCAACTTCTTGTCCTCGTCTGCTTCCTCCATGCTTCATGTGCATAAAATTTATTTGCACTATCTCTTTTGTGCCATACTTTTTTTGTGCCTTTAATTCACAGGTTGCTCTGGGCAACATTCATATTCTTTGTCTGGCACACTTGGATGATTGTGCACTTTTTAGAAGTTGCATCATTGATTTTTCCTCTTTTCCCATCTCTTATCAGTATTATAAATATACCCATTATTTACTTGAATTTCCCTATTTTGCAATCTTAGTGTCTTTTTTTTTTCCTACCTGACAATATTATTTTTCTATTTAATTTCTCTTGATGGCTCAATTAATGTTCCTAACAGTGTTTCTATTTCACACTGCTTGGTGGCTCTAAGTTTTCCCATTCAAAGCCTCTGACTTCGCAAGTGAGAAGTGTGCTTTTGAAAAAGAGTGATCATCCATGCAATTATAACCTTACTGAAATATTTACCAGTAGATTATTTCAGAGCTTGTCCCCACTGAACTGAAGAGAAGCTTTGTTATCAACTTTTAGCAGAACAGAGCAGATTGATACTAAAAAGCAAAATATCATTTCAATACAGAGGAGTTATTTAGGATGTGACAGCTCTACAAAAATGTTTATACCATGCATGGGACTGAACTGATGAAACTGAAAAGCTATAACAGGTGAACTCCACCAGATTCTTTTTGCCAGTACCCTAAAATGGTAGTAGAGCTAAGTGGCTAAGTTACTGACACTCTCAAAAACCTTACAGGCTCTGGTCCATTTCTGTTCACTGTCTTATGAGGGTAGTTAAATGAGTCGACAAAACAAATGTTTCAGACTGTAAGATTAATATCAGGTTTTATTATAGTTTTCAAATCCTATTTTAATTCATCATTCATTAATAAAGATGGCAGGAGGAAGACTACAGTTGCAAGATGACCAAAAATCTAAAATCCTTTTTAAAGCTTAAAGTAAATAATACCAAAATTTTAGAAGACAATGAGTCAACAGTTTATTAACCAATCACTTTTTTTTAACTGATTTGGTCTAGAATTTGGCAGAAACACATGACAAGCCCTGAGAGTTTAAAGTTTCTGGCTGATCTCTAAATCTAAAACAGCTGAGCAGATTTAAATATTTTGTGTAAACAAATTTGCATCCAGGCTGCTAATCTGCATGCCAGCTTTCAGCTTGACATTTTCTGAAATGATGGAAAAATGCTAAGCCCTTAATACTAAATGGAGTTCATAATGGAAATGCTGACAGACCCTTAATTACCTGTATTGTGATTCTGCTGAAAGCTTCTTTATCTGTCTAATCTGTCACAATGCAATAAATTCTTGAAAGATGGAAAAAAGGAAATTTGTGTTGGAAATGCTGAACTGTAGCAATGCTATATGTTCTTCTAGACATCCACTTAGCATCCATCCATGCAGCAGTGACAAAAAAATTATTTGAAGAAAAATGTAGCATTATCTGTGCAAATATAGAGGCAGCCAGTGATGCTTACAAGTTTAACTTAACCTCCATTTTTCAGTCTCTTTGAGTCACCTTTCTAGTAAATTATGACTAAACACATACAATCAACCATTTTTAATATGATAATGAGATATTATCATAGAAGAAATTTCTTATTGACTTGACATGGCAAAAAAACCACAACCAAAAAAACTACAGAAATTATCGTTTTGCTGCCCTAATACTGTGTTGCTGTGTTAAATTCTTCTGCACTGAATGGAGGAGGAACTAGAGGATAATATGAGAGAAAGGTCATTGTCTGGACTCTAACTTACAAATTCTGTAATGTAGAAACTCCGTTATCTGCCAACTTTAGAACAGAGTCCTTAAGATTCTCTTGAAGAGGTTTTTTTCAATGTTTTTTTTATTCCCCCCATGAAAATATTCCCCAGTTTGTCCAGGCTATAACCACCTGAAAAGCTAGACAGTATTTGCTCTGCAGAGATTGCTTAGGTTGGATGACTTAGACATACCAGCCTTGCTCTGGCTCCAAGCACAATCTGTGCACCAGCCAGGGCACACAACTGTGCCTGTAGAGCAACTTTCACATATGACAGTAGCCTTTCAAGAAAACAGAATATCCTCTAGCACTTTTGCCTTTGTGGTTTGCTGGGAGAATGAAATCTATCTCTCTAAGGTTCCCACAGCAATGACAGACAAAACTCAAAGAAAATATCCTGAGTGAAAGGGAGAAATATACCCCTCTGATACCTTCTTTCCAGACTGCCACCTTCTCCAAAAAGAGACCTGGAATTTTAATTTTTGCTGATGAAGCAACTACTTCAGTTCCAAGATCAGCTATTTGCCCATCTCTGTATCTTTACTATCATTCTGTCTTTCTTGACATAAGGAGATTAGAACTCCAGGCAGTGCTCAAGACAGGGGTACATCAGTGTTTTCTGGAGTGGTTGTTTCACTCTCACTGTCTTACTCTTCCTGATTGTGGAAGTGCCATGGAACATGAAGTCAATAATTTCAAAGAAATTCCAGTGACATGTCTGAGGTCAAAACTCTGAGTTCCAAGTTCAGCATCATGCAGATATCATTTAGTTATATTTTCCTATATGCATATTAATCTCTAAAACTTGCCTACTTATGCGTTTGCACACCCATTCATTACGTAAGGACATTCTGGAGTATCTTGACACTGGTGCATCATTTGATTACCCAGAAGATCTTAACAGTGCCAGTCTTACAGATTTCCCTGCATACTCCTTACTCTGTTGAGGATAAAAATGTGAGGAAAACTGATCCTATCACTGATCCAAAAGTGGGAAGTCCACTTTTGATTCATCATCTAAGCAAGTGATCATTGAGCCCTATTCTGTGTCTTATATTTTAACATCTTTAAGTTCATAAAATGGTCTTTCCATCTGTCCTGTGGTAAATTATTTTTAATAGCTTTTGGCAGTGAGCCTTGTCAAAAGATTTTTGCATGTTAACAGTGACTGAACTTAAAAAGATTACTTTTTGTGATTAATGGATCTATACCCAGAATTTCCTTCTCCTGTATGACAGCTTTAACCAAAGACCAAAAACCACTGGAGAAAAGCTGCCTGTATATGCTGCCTTGTATGCTACACAGAAGAACCATAAATATTTTCTAAATCAGAGCACTTTTCATAGTGCTTTTGAGGTACAATGAGACTGTTTGGTACTTTAATAGCTGACTTAAAAATACATTACTGGAATTGTAGGAAATGGTGCTGTTTCTGTTGGAAACACTTTCTGGAATTTGAACTAAGCTACTATTCCAAGCAAAATGGTAGAGACACTGAGCTCTTGCAGTTGCCGCGTTTCAGATGAGATGTAGCTGGCATGTCTGGTCCTGAAAGATTGCATGGTATTTTTCACAGAAGATTGTTATTAGCCTTCATCTCCTGGCTGAATTCCAATTTGGATAATTACAGTCAGCTATCTAAATTCTCTAAGCAGAGTGTGTTAAATAACCTTCTACACTTCCTTTTCTAATCTTCTGAGGGGCATTTCTGAGAATTATTAAATAATAGATCTATTTAATCTAAAAGGCAGCTGTTTCTAAATATTTCTAAATGCTAGGGGGAAGTAACTGTTTTAGAAGGTGTGTTGACTACTCAGTGCTCAGTGAGAAATTACACAGTGGGATTGGTGTAGGAAATGCTCCTTAGCACCATACAAAACGATAAGGAAACTACCTCCTTAACAAGATTGCTGCAATTTAGTTAAGAGTTCGTGGAAATATTTTAGATAAACAATACAATATGCTGTTCCAAGATGAGGAACATGAGCCTGGAGAAATCTACATAGAAAGTTTTGGAAAAGTTACAAGTTATTGAAGGTTGAAATAAAGATTTCGTATTCAAGATGAAGGATTAATACACACAAGTGTAGTACACAGGAGAATATAGAAAAGTACAAAGCTGTGCAAAGCTTTGAACTTTCTCAGATATGAAAAAAATCAAAGGGAAAAAATGGATCAGTTGGACCAGTCATGAAGTCAAGTCCCAGATTTGAAATAAATGGATGAAAAGGAAACGTTTCAGATTTAGTTGAATGCAACATTTTGCTAAGTACATAATAGTTCAGTTGTTTGTTTCAATGTGAGAAAAGAAGGGAAGGGAATTCAATATTAATCACAATTGCTTGACATGTTTTTGAACATTTGTAATTATTGGACTAATTTAAGGATAATTTGTTAAGCTTCAACTCATTGGTCCATCAAAAGTGGTGTTTGCTTCTCCCTCTCTGCCCCATGGTAAGTAGCAGCATTCAGTAAAATAAGAAAGAGATAGGAGGCAAATAGATGCCACAGAAATGTCTTGACTCAAAAGATGTTCTCACATTCACTATTTCCATCTTTTCTCGGGGCCTGTTGGCACAGATGTGTTAAACTAGAAAAAACCCTCTCCTGTACCATTTCTTCCAACCTCATTTACCTCCCACAGAATGCCCTCTATCAGGCCCAAAGGTTTTTGCTCTCCATGAAGAAAAGATGGCAGTGTCAACATTTTTGCTCATGGTTGTTCCACCCTGTATTTTGAAAACTCTGTACAGGTTCATGGCAAAATTTTTTGGGGGGGCTTTACAGAGAGCAATACAACATAGTTAATGCAACCACATAATAATTCTATGACTCCAGGTACTGTTTGGCATTATTTTAGTTCAAGAAGAAAAACACCATACCCACTCATGTCTGCTCAAACTATGTCTAAGCTCAGTCCAATCTGTTTTAAAAAGCATAATAACAAGATCATTTTACATAATGTTACATGCAAATGAGGTATTCAGAGGATTGATGCATGTCTGGATTGAATGGAAGCAGAGGTTGTTTATAGCTCTTTGAAAAACAATTTAAATCTGGTTCTAAGAAAACTCTGTTATTACAGTGCAGATGGTTGAGTTGATTGTGATCTTGAAGATTGAGGATATCTCCATTTCTCTGATGTTACAGAAACACAGATAACTTTTTGGCCTGATTATCACTAGGACTTACTGTTGCCAAAAATTGCATTAACTGCTGTTTTGGAGCCTCCTCAATACAGAATTTTCATTAGCATAGTTTCTTGTGTGAATACGATATTGGTAAATATGAGTGTAATACAGTTGTACAGTTCCAAACCAAGTAGAAGCATTCTTAAGATAACAATCAGGAGAAAAACTGAATGAGTTAATTTCTCTGTTAAATAGCTTCATTATCTGTTGGTTAGTGAAACTTCAGGTACTTTGGTGTGCAATTTACCACTATGTTGCCAAAAAATTCAGTATATATATTGCAGTTTGAAATGCACTTTGAAGTGTTCAGTTCTTTATAGTTGTGCAAGAAATTGGCTTCAAGGGAATTGCTACTATCCTTTGCTAGAGAAAAAACAAAAATAAAATCTTGAAGTTAGTGGGTCAAATTTCATCTGCTTTAATTACTTTAAACAGATGGAAATCATGAATAATTATTCATAAAAGCCTATTTATATGCCATTTCAAGGGGTATTACTGCATGATTTTTTTCAGTTGCATAAATAGCAAAGTGAAAAAGAGCAAGTAATATCATCTCATATCTGCACATTAAGAAACAGCAATAAATGGTTTGTTTTATAACTGCTCTGAGAAGTTTCATGGGTCCAAATCTGGTGTAGACAGCACAAAAAATTTACTGTTTGAGATCAAACTTGATTGAAGGATTTATTTCCAAGCTTCTAATTATTTCTTCTTTTTATCACTGTGTTTCACTAATGCATGCTGTTAAGTGGGAAACTGGGAATTAGTTTCTGAGAATTAGATTTTTCACTAGGAGAAAAAAAATATACCTCTTTTCAGATAAACTTTCAGATAATGCTTGATTTTTACCCGCTTCATGAGATTTAATTGTACATTTTACTAATGTTTCAGTATTGGAGCTGTTAATCTGTTACTGTACAGTCTGAGAATGAAACTGTGCAAATTTTCAAAATTTCCAGAATAAGGGTTCATTCATATATGAAAGCAATGTTCTTTTTCCTGATGATTACCCCACTTTCATAATTGTATTACATTTCATTTTGCATTTATATATGGGTTATTTCTGATTTTGAGCTCACTAACATATGTTTCTGCATCTGAAATCAAACA
>NW_008246058.1:7940213-7968993 GCF_000691975.1 Corvus brachyrhynchos
TGAATAATCTTATATAAAATTCTGAAATATATTAAAAATTAAAACCACAGCCAAACAACTGTATCACCATGGGTATTTAGACCCATGCATCTGCTCAGTGTCCCACCCTTCTGAACTTGTTAACTATCTATATCAGCTTCTGAAAATTTCTCCATGTCCATTCTTATAATTCAGGGTATGCCACAGTATAAAAAACTTACCCTGTTAACAAGTGCTGAAATAATTTACTTCCTACAGTCCATTAGTGCATTTCGGCTAAGAGGCATCAGGTCCTCAAATTGCTGTTACACAACTACAAAACAGACATATGAGCATGTCTGTTGCCTCTTGTACTCGCTTGTGGTTTTGAACTCAGTCCCCTATAGTAGCATACTTTTTTTTAAGTTTTTTAAAATTTATTTCTGTCAGTTCCAAAAAAAAAGAAAATTGAATTTCAGAAAATGGAAGAAAGAAAGGAAGATTATTCAAGTGCCTCTCATTCTATAGATTTCAAAGACTAAAATAAAAATTTGAGAAAATAACTTTTATATTTGTAAAACCTATAAGCAAAAGTAATTGTTGGTTGTTTCTGCACTTTAAGAAGAAGGCACTGTATGTTGCTAGTTAACTGCAACTAAATTAGGAATCATAGTTTTGCCTTTGAAATATTACTTCTCCTCCCCAAGACAATTCAACACCTGTTTATCAAAACTGCTTAGGCAACCTCACCAAAATCAAGTTTCCTTACAGTTTTCATTATAAATCTTGTGGCAGGTTTTTGGTTGGTTGGTTGTTCTGCTCTTATCTGAGAAGTGGTTTATGAGTTCTTTTTGTCTCATCATAATTACAAGATTTTACAAGCAATGGATGACCTTCCCTGCTGGGATTGAGAAAGAAGGGAAAAAGAGCCAAATGATCCTTCTCTAGGCCTTTAGGGCAACATGTGCTGGCCTGACTCCAGAGATGCTGCTCTATAGAGACAGATAAAGGGCAGTCTCAATTTCAGTTCATTGTACAATTTGTGGTCCTTTGGGTTAAATGTTGCTACTTCCATGTAGCGTTACTTCAATAGCAAGCCACACAATTCTTTTAGGTATCTTTCTATTGTTTTCGGCTGGGAGGTTTATCTGCCAGCCTTCCTGCTCACCTGTACAGAGCAAGCGGACCTGCAGGGAGCAATGGATGTTCCTCCACAGAGCACAAAGCAGCCATGCAGAGTGGAGCATCCTCTCTGCTAAGTAGGCCATTTCCTACCATATTATAATAATTTCACACCACATTATATTGTGAGCCTTAAATGATTGAATGTCTCCTTTGAACATTCAAAGGTTCCCTACTCTACTAGCTCACTGTTACCGCTTTTTACATTGCCTCATGGCAAATTAGTTGAATATACTGTAAGGAAAAGAAGATCATCAACATCTTATTTGCATACAAACATCACATTATTTTCAAATTATCTTCTTTAAAGGTCGCATTTTCCTAGGATGTTTTCTTCTGCTTGTATGAAGTTTGCCCATTCTGTATGCATTCTCCTATTAGCGTTTTGTCGCATAACAGATTTGCCTTTGCACGTTTATTCTCTCCCTGGATATAAGCACTAAATTACCCAATGGTAAGAACATCAGCAATACTTCACAATTAGTTTTACCAACTTATACCAAGCTAGTCAGAAAAGTTAAGACAAAAGTGATACAAGATTAAAAAAAAAAAAAAAAAAATCAACTCTTCCCTTTCTCACTGCATAGGAAATTCTTGGATGGCTTGAATATTCCTATCATTGTCACTTTTCCTAAAACTTACAGAAAATTTCTCAGGCTCATAATGCCTTAGGCAGCAGCGCCTATGCTTTCCCCTCTCACAGAAAAAAAGAAAAGGCTTCCTTACCCTACACTCTTCATGGATCTCTTTGGCTCATGCCAGTAATTGTATTGTTTTTGTGTTGTATGACATTTTGTACTTTGAGGGACATGTACTTTAAAGGATAAGGGAATGGGAGATTATTCTTCTAAGAGGAACATAATGAAAGCAAGTTAATCTATGTACTGTTACAAGTGCCTCACTACTGACAATGTCTGAACTGCAGACATGCTGAGATGTAATAGGGAATCACAGCTTCAGGGAGCCATCTGTAGATCTCAATGCAAAATCATTCAACCCAGTAAAGTTAAAGCAGAACGAGATCTATTTGAGTTTTTTTCTTCTTCAGTTGGGAAAAGACTTTCTAAGGAAGATTACAGGAGAATTAATAGGTTTCAACTCTACCTTATTTATTCTTTCCCTTGACCAAACTTCTTTAGGCAATGATCTGGTTTTCATGCAGTACATAATGTTAACATTATACCTCTCGTGGAGAAAATATTAATGTTATTCCTAAAAGGACATTTTCATTGCAGTTTTTGAAACATAGGGAAATATGTAATTATGACATTCCTTAAGTTTTACATTCTGGTGTTCACTACCTGAAAAATATCTCAGAGGGTATTAGTATTTCTAAAGGGAAGTGTCAGAACCTTACTGTGTTAGGACTGAGAAAAAGTTAAAATGCTCTTTGAAGCAGAATTCTGTCCATTGCTTCCTATCTGTACATGACAGATTAGCAAGAACCTAAAGTATGTACAAAGCAAAATGAAATAGTTACTTAATGAAACTGTTATTTGCCTCATATATTCTACATGTGGTAAGAACTTTAAAGTGAGGAAAAGTATAATGAAATAAAAGATCCCATGGCAAGTCTTTAAAACAAAGTGTCTAACAAAGACTGCCATACATACCACACTGTTTCTGAATTTCATGTATTTCCTTTCACTGTCAGGTACTGAACCAAATGTCACTATACTTAGCATTGCAAAGTTCATTGGGCCCATCGTTGACTTCATGGGGTTTCAGGTCCATAGCAAAACAGACATCACTGATATGAGTAGTGAAACATATGTAAATCCATCACTAATTGCTTAGAACTATAAACCACACAAATAGTTCATTTCTAAGAAGGAATTACAATGTATGATCATATAATCGTGGTTTGACATTCAAAATAAGCCACAAATATTCTATGTTTGAAGTCATGGAAAGGAAAATTTTTAGGGGAGCAGGTGACACCTGGGCAGATTATCTGCCCATTGATTTGGCTATTTTTATTCTGAAATACAAGTTCTCTCTACCACTGATTAGGAACAGCATGCTTAAAAGCTGCACTTCATGTGGTGTCAGCTAAATATTGTCACTGTTTTGAAATGTGAGTAAAGAAACATTATCTTTCACAGAACACTGGTTTTCTAATAATCTCTGACAGTTAACTTTCTCTTAAAGAATTTTAATAATGCTTCTTAGATATAAAAAAATGTGATAGTCATTTCTAGTTAGTGAATGTTGAAGTATGTTTAAAAAAATTTCAAGCTGGTTATGAGGGTTTTAATTGCTCTTGTTTTTCCAGTCTTTCTCAATATATTAACTGTCACATAAATTTATACTATTAGTGGGATATTACATTAAGTGGTAATTAAGATTCAGGTCCAATATTCTTAGTGGTCTTTCTTCATTGTATTCTCTCTTTCAAAGTGATTTGTTAAAACTGAGATTCTTTGTTAAATTCACTCTCTTTCCTAGTAAGAGTTGCCTTACCTTACACATTTCTAACCGAATTGTTATACTCACATATCCAAAGCAGATTTCTCCATTTCAGGATAACAGCCTTTCTCTCAAATACTAGCAAAGCAACAGTGATGCAAAGATGCTGTTATGAGAAATCCTACTCCAAAAGACCTCTAAGATAATATGAAGTGTTAGTAAAATACAAATGCAGTATATGTGAAGCAGGACTGGTAAGAAGAAAAAGAGAATAGGAAAAATATTTCCAGAAAAAATACTAAGAGCAGCTGATCCAGAACAGATTGTTTAGACATAGTCTATCATGTTTTAAGAGTATTTATGACTTTTTTTTATTATCTTCTATCATACAGTTTATTAACATTTATTAATTTTGTTATTAATTTATTAATTATGTTATTTCATCAGTATATTAAGTCCATGCAAAATCTTCAATCATTAGCAGTGCCATGCATTGAATTTACATCTGCTTCAATGGACATTTGAAATGTTTTTTTGATCTGATCAGTAGTTGTACAGAAAAGAGGATGGCCAACTCTGGACAAACAAAAAAACAAAACAGCGGAGACAAAGATAGGCTTTGAAATTAAACACAAACATATATTGACTTTTAATATAAAATACCTTTGTTACTACAGAATATCTGATAGATAAATAGTGCATCAAAAAGAACGGAAAAAAGGAAAATATCTAGAGCTAAAACATGTTAGCCTAATGTGTGAAGGCAAGTAAATTGATACAAAGTACAGGTGATCTAGGACAGCAAGCATTCCAGACCATTTAACTTAAGATCTTGATTGCAAGTTTGGTTTCCTTTTGGTTTTTCTGTCTCTCAGATTCTTTCAACTCTTCTCAAGTTCCGTTCAAACCTTTTTCTCAATGCACTTAATCCTTTTTGTCTCAGTCTTTAAGGCACCTTTAATTCTGCAGTGTCATCTCTGGTACGGGCTGGGCACTACCGTCTGCAGTTTTCTAGATACGATTGCACCATTAATATTATGCAATGACATTTTTTAATGATCTGTCTTACATATTGATATACCATCCCATGATTTAATATCTAGCAATGCTATAATCTTTAATGCATGTTTCCTTATACCAATGTCAGAAGGGAATAGCATTACCTCTTACCTCGCTTGCAGATAGAAAATCTTTCTGCAAGTCAGTTATGGACCAGATTTGCTCAGGGTGTTTAGGTACCTAATGATCCAGGCAAGTTCCTAGTGGAACTGACAGAATCCTAAATGTCTAAGACCCATTATTTCAATAAGTATTAGGTACTACATTTTTCAAAGTCATGCTGTACCCTATCTGGAAAATACCTTTTAAAAATCTTAAAGAATTTTAAAAATGTCCCAAGTGACTTCCCAAAGTTACAGAAATCTTTGGTCAGGCAGAAACCGGAAGCCATGTCTCCTGATCTCAGGACACCTCTGTTATCAATGATCCATGATAAATCCTCTCCTTTTCTCTGAGTAAGTGTAAAATACTAACCGTGCTGTTAGTAGGTATAAAGGAACAACGTCCATGGGGTTTTTTATATTATTGTAAATTGCTACTTTTTTTGTAATAAGATGTTAGGTTTTATGCCACTTTTCAGTACTGATCTGCCTTCCATATTAAATAATCAGACTAATGCAATAATTCACAAAATGGAAGTGACACACGTCTTTAATTTATAGGTGTTGCTTTCTCTGACAAACTTTAAAAACTTGAGTGGACATATAAACTGATATACAGTCAAAGCCATTGGAAAAAGACACATATACAATGAATGCATATGAGAATCATTAGTATTGACTAAAATATACAAATAACTGTACTTCCATAACATATGTGCAGGATGTAGTAAATGAGACTAGTAAAAAAGGAATTAATATGGGGTTTTTTAACATGAACTAGGATTGATTCGTTTTAAACATTTTTCTTTGCTACAATTTCTCCAAACCTGGTACATGTCCAGCAGCTGGTGAGCTGAAACCACTGCACTTTCTTGTCATTAGCACCATCTTATTGTTTCTTTGTGCTCTGTCTGCATGTTAGTCTGCATGTTCTTATACTGTCTAATCTGCATGAACTTGCAATATCCTGCATTCTGTTTATCCTGCAGTCTTCTCAAACTGAAATTGGTGTCTTTCCTGTCTCAGTGCAGTGTGTAACACAACATACACCTTGTATATGCCAATATTTTGGAAATATTGTCATGTAGTAATGGTGGAAACTATGCATGTAGTTGATTCAGAGGGTCTAATTATTGACTGCTTGTCACTTTTGAAAAGCAGAGTTGCTATAAATAAAACCAAATCATAATTTTGCATTTTCAATGACAATAGAAATTTATGTTCATTTTTCAAAGACATTAATGGCAAAAGGACATTCACAGAGATGAAAGACCAAACCTCATCTCTGTGGAATTCTTGGCCTGTAAATAAACCGGACATCAAAAGTTTTTAATCTCTTAAGCATGTTTCAGTAGACTGATTAAAGATTAAGCAAAATGCATGTAACAATAACCTAATTATCTTCAAAGTTAGTTTGGTTTTGGTTGGGATTTATTAATTATATTAAAGTCCAAAATGGAAAATATTTCTCTTGAATGTCACAAACAACTTCATACTTTAACTGGAACTTTTTCATATTAAATCAATTATCAATCTGCAATGAAGAAAAATGTGATGGTTTCTTGAAGGATTTGGTTTTTAAGCATGGACTTAGAACAATGAATTGTCACGTTATAGGTTAGATATGCAGTAAAAATATGCCTACCAGTCTGTAAATATTCTGATTTCTCACATATGCATTGTGAAGCTCTGTATTCTTGTCTACATTCCATTTAATAAAAGTGGAACATATCTTTGCCAAATATTAATGATAATTTTGACATCTAAACACTGAACTTCCATTCCTGTATTGCAGAAAAATCCAACTAGCTACACAATACACTGAAGAGTGCAGAAATCTCAGAAAAAAAATAAACGGGCTAAACTTTCTTTACCGCCTTGGTATCCATTCTAATATGTATGTAAAGAGGCCAACCAAACAGCCAGTATGGAATTCACTCTTGTAATAAAGAACATACTAAAGTATTTGTTATTAATATGCTTTTTCACTACATTCCTATTGTTTAGTCATGTCAGTAAGATACTAATTATTTTTTAAGCTCCATCCTTAAATTGTTCTTATAAAAATTTTGCAGTGATAAAACGGGTTGTAAGGTTGTAGAAAATCAGAGCAGATGCAAACTAATGAAGATTTAAGCTCTGGTATTTATCTTGCACATTTGCATGTTGGTGTCTCAGGTGTATGTAAATATTCTGTCTTGATATATATTTGCTATCCATTTCAAGTTCAAATTAATATAAAATTTAAATTATCTTTTTTTTCCCCTGAAGTTTGGAGGGTTTTGTCCATGTTTGCTGTAGTTGTATTGGCCAACAGCTATTATTAATACTCAAGGCAGGGAATTCTACTTGTGACTTTATAGCCATCTTTTAGTTTGATGTATAACTCAAGAGATACAGAAAGAAAAATTATTTAAGTGGTTATTAGTGCTTGAACCAAGGAAATTTTTTGGCTTGTATTCTTGATCTTCCTTCCTGTCCAAATGTGTATAACAGTAGAATGACTACAAATGAAGGACTGGAGAATGTCCAAAGATCATAGTCTGGGGTTTAGGAAAATCTCAAAGACAAGTGAATTCCCTCAGGAAGAATCAACAATTTCTGAACCAGGAAGAATAATATAGTTATAAGCTTCATTGTAGTGTTTCTATTTATTTTTTTCTCTCGGGGAGGTTTTGAGACTAGAAAGAGGAACAGAGTGTTACATTCAATTGATGTATTTTGAATAAATTTGTGACTCTAGTAAAATTTTCTAAAAATCACAAAATTACAGAATCATCAAGGTTGTAAGAGACCTTCAAGAACATCTAGTCTATCAATCCAGCATCATCATAATCACCCCTAAGCCATATCCACAAGTGCCACATCCAGACCCCTCTTAACACTTCCAGAGACAGTGACTCCGTACTACCTCCCTGGGCAATTTCTCCCAGTGCCTAACCACTAATTCAGAGATTCTTTTTTTTTTTTCTAATAACTAATCTGAACCTCCCCTGGTACAACTGAAGGCCCTTTCCTCTCACTCTGTCACTTGAGACATGCCAGAAGAGACCAATCCCCTACTTCACTACAACTTCCTTTCAGGTTGTACAGAGCAATAAGGTGCCCCCTGAGCCTCCTGTTCTCCAGATAAAACTGTTCCAATTCCCTCAGCCTCTCCTGCTAAGATGTTTTCTAGACCCTTCACCATCCTTGTTACCCTTTTTTGGACACAACAGATCAGTATAGTTAAGAGACCTAGTCTATTAGATGTATTTTGAGAATGACTATTTTATGTTCTGAAGACATGAGAGAAAGGATGGCCTTAGTCCAGGCTAAGTATCAAAGAATTTCTCTGTGTCTCAACTCTATCATATTAAACCCCAAGCTTTTAAGTTTATTCTGTCCTTGGTTTTTGGTTTTATTTAAATGGTGGCCAAGCAGACTTTGAATGTTTCACATTCAAGATGCTCAAATCTTCAGAGGTACTTTGACTCCAGTTCCAGTTGCTTCAGTAGCTTAGAAGTAACTTATTTAATCCCCAGTTTAGCACAGAACTTCTGTATGCCCAATACTTTCTAAAAATACTGTAGTTGAAAGGAATATTTGGATAACATCAACACTTATCCAGTAGACAGAATAAATCATGAACATGATTTGCTAGATATCTTTATGTATCTATCCATCGGTCTATGTTTGGGTGATCTGTAGGTGGAAAAACTGGAAAATGTTTTATTAAGGTTTTTCACTAAGTCAAAATAGCATGTAGTAATGATGCATCTTAATAAGCATGAAAAATAGTTGACTCTACATACCTTGGCTTAAATTTCTTACACTGGGAATTTTTGTTAATAAGCAGGATTAAACAACTATTGCCGAATAATATATGGTTTGTTAAAGGAATTGCATTTGCTTATGACTTTTGTCTGTTTATTGGATGGGTATTTAAAGAAGTGTGTGTATCTTGTCTTCCTGTGGATGCTTATCCCTTCCTTCCCTCTGGTTTTGTAAATTCCCAAAATATGAATGCATCAGAAGTAATTCACTGGCCGTGCATGAAACGGCTACGTGCAACAACACAGTAACTGCTCTGTTTCTCATAGCTGAGTTCAAGCCAATGCAACTCTTTGTGCTATTAGGGATTAAACCTTCTCTATTTTGTGCTACAACGTCTGCAGAAAAACTTGGCATGCACATGGACCTTGTTTGTCATCTATATTGCTGGGAAAGAGAACTGCTTTCATTTACTGTACACGGCTGCTGAAACTAAACCAGCTGGACCTTGGTTTTGGTGTGAGTTTGTTGTTTGGTGTTTTTTGTAGGTTTGTTTGTTTGGTTGTCTGTTTTTAAGAAGAAATGTTCACAACAACAATACTAAAATATTATTTCAGTATTCAAGAAATAGTGGATACGGTTACTGTTCAGTTGTCACTGCATTTTGAAAATGGCAAGTCAGTCTCTCATCTCTTTAGTCTGCTGCTCTTGGCAGGCTTCTGACATTATTTATCCTGCATTTGATAATTCATCCTCATAAAGCTCACTTCTCTAAAAATCTTTGTTTGTGGGTCTAAGACATATGAGATGAATTCAGCCTGTGAATTCTGAATTGCATCAATTTCATCATATATAAAACATTCTTTTTACTCATTACACATAGATTTTCTTGTGTAAAAATTCTAATGCATAGTGTATAATAAAATAAATGCTCAAACCTTTATGTAAATTTCAATAATTCATTGCTGCAGCCTCACTTTTACTGAAAAATATTTTGTAAGCAGAGAAAATTCCTTTTCATTCCCTAAAATTATATAATAGGGACCAAATAATACTTGCAAAGGATTCTATGATTATGAGCCAAAATAATAGGGAAAATGATGAAGTATCTGTAATGCAGCATAATACCTATCTGTATGTTCTTACATCTATGTCTGATCCTGCACATAAAAGTTTAATTTAATTTACAGTGAAGTAATCCTACTCTTTCCTGTTCTCTTCCTGTTGATCTGAATGGCAAAATTCCCACAGGACTTGAAGAACCAGACAAATTTCTTAATATGTAAAGTTAATTCTGTGGCTAGATTCAATTACACGGGTATCATAGAACAAACAGCTTTTACTTGCTCCCTTAATACTGTTGCCTTCCCTCCTTCCCTTCCAGAGGCCATCTAAAAAAAGCATGTTGTAAGCTAGAACAGAGCTGTTCTGCTCCTGTCTGTGTATGACTTGTGTTTAACTTATGTAAAAGCTTAGATTGCCTCCAGCTTTTTTTTTTCAAAAATTCAATAGTCCTTTCATCCAGATTTTACAGATTTCACAGAGTTCACCTGGCAGTCTGCACATCTACTTTTACCAAGCACTTAAAAAGCAGTAAAATGGACATGCAGTGCGTGCATATGCAGAGGATTGGTTTTCCCTTCAGAAATTAGCCAACATAATAAACAAAAGTGCTGACGGAAAAAAAAGCATTGAGTAAGAATATTTTCCATGTACCCATCAATTATATAATTATAAACTTGAAGTGATATTTTAATTACTATACCATAGAACATTTCAGTGTTGCATGCAAGAGCATATTTCAGAGAGACTATTTCCCAGAATATTTTAGAGCAAAAGCAATTCCATCTGAAAAAAAAATCCAATTTCTTTTCTTCTTATTTTTTAGAAGATGATTTTCAAAGCTTATTAGGTAAAGTGGAGGTGTAAAAAGCCACTTGAAACTACAAACAAATGAACAGGGAGGAGAAAAGCAAAGAAAAGCAAGGAAAATCAGAGTAAACAAATATTAACCCTTTACAGTAATACCTTGCTCCCATTTGGCAGCAGAAAATGTCTTCAATAGCCTTATGTATAAAGCTGAAGTTTCATTAAAATGCTTAGCAGTTCAGCACATATTTAAAATTAGGCAATTGAATTTAAATACTTCCTTGAATTACAGGCTTTTTTTTTTTTTTTACTTTTTCCAGAAGTTTCTCAGTTATTATCATATGAAATATCCCTGCATAACAGACAGCTTTTTCTACTCATGTGGTATTAAAAAAGCCTATGGTGGGTTCACCCCTGGTTGGACACCAGGCACCCATTAAAGCTGTTCTATCACTCCCCTCTTCAACTGGGCAGGGGGGAGAAAAGATAAAAAAGCTCATAGGTTGAGATCAAGGCAGGGAGAGATCATTCACTTGTTATCATAGGCAAAACAGATTTGACTTAGGAAAATTAATTTAATCACCAATCAAATCAGAGTAGCACAATGAGAAATAAAAGCAAATTTTAAAACACCTTCCTCCACCCCCCCCTTCCTTCTTCCTGGGCTCAATTTCACACCCAGATTCTCTCCCTCCTTCTCCTCAGTGGTGAAGGGGACTGGGGAATGGGGCCTGTGGTCAGTTCATCATGTGTTTTCTCTGCCACTCCTTCATCCTCAAGAGGAGGACCCCTCACACTCTTACTCTGCTTCAGTGTGGAATCCCTTCCACGGGAGACAGACTTTGAAAACTCCTTTGATGTGTGGCCCTCCCATGGGATGCAGTTCTTCACAAACTGCTTCAGTGTGAGTTGCCCTCAGGGTCACAAGTCCTGCTAGGAAACCTTCTCCAGGGTGGGCTCCTCTCTCCCTGAGACCACAGGTCCTGCCCAGAGCCTGCTGTAGCACAGCACTTCCCCCAGAGTCACAGCATCATTCAAGCACATCCACCTACTCCAGCACTGGGTCTTCCATGGGCTGCAGTTGATTATTTTCTCCACAATGGCCCTCCATGGGCTGCAGGGGAACAGCCAGCCTCACAGAATCTAAGAATCATAAAATGGTTTGGACTGGAAGGGACCTTAAAGATCATCTGGTTCCATACCCCCTCTACTACGGACAGGGACACTTTCCACTAGAGCAGGTTGGTCAGAGCCCCATCCAGCCTGGCCTTGAACACCACCAGGTATGGAGCATCCACAACTTCTCTGGGAAATATGTTCCAGTGTCTTGTCACTCTTACAGTGAAGAAATATCTAATCTAAATCTACCCTCTTTCTGTTTAAAGCCATAAGCCCTTATCCTATCACCACATGTCCTTGCAAAAAGTCTCTGTTCAGGCTTCTTGTAGGCCTCCTGAAGGTGCTGGAAGACTGCTCTAAGGTGAGCTCCATGCTGTGAAATCCCAACTCTCTCAGGCTCTCTTCATAGGAGAGGCATTCCAGCCCTCTGATCATTTCAGTGGCCATCCTCTGGACTCTCTCTAGCAGTCCATGTCCTTTTTATGTTGGGGACCCCAGAGCTGGATGCAGTACTCCAGGTGAAGTCTCAAAAGAGCGAAGAAGAGGAGGAGAATTACCTTTCTGGATCTGCTGGTCATGTTCCTTTTGATGCAGGACACGGTTGGCTTTCTGGGTTGCAAGTGCACTTTGCCAGCTCATGTTGAGCTTCTCATCTACCAACACCCCCGAGTGTGGCTTCTCCTCAGGGCTGGTCTCAATACATTCTCTGCCCAGCCTGTATTTGTGCTTGGGATTGTCTTGATCCAGGTGGCAAGACCTTGCATATGGTCTTGCCGAACTTCATGAGGTTCACAAGGACCCACCTCTCAAACCTGTCCAGGTTCCTCTGGGTGGCATCCCTTCCCTCCTGAGTGTTGACCACACCACACAGCTTAGTGTTAGAAAACTTGCTGAGGGTGCACTGGATCCCACTGTACGTGTCACCACTGAGTGGTCCACCCATCAAATCCATGCCTCTCAAATTCAGAGACAAGGAAATTGTGCAGACCAGTGTCAAATACTTTGTTCAAGTCCGGGTAGATGAGGGCATTTGTTCTTCCCTTACCCACCAACACTGTAATCCTGTCATAGAAGACCATCAAATTTTTAGGCACAATTTGCCTTTACTGAAGCCATGTTGGTGGTCACCAATCATCTACTTATTTACCTTAGCATAGCTTCTAGGAGGTTCTGCTCTGTGATCTTGTCAAGCACAGGTGAGATTGGCTGGCCTGTAGTTTCCTCGATCTTCCTTATTGCCCTTTTTGAAAATGGGAGTTTTGTTTCCACTTTTCCAGTTAGTGGGACCTTCATGGGACTGTGAAGACTTTTCAACTGTGCTGGATAGTGGCTTAGCAATTTCAGCTGCCCATTCCCACAGGACCTGCAGATGCATCTCATCATGTCCCATGGACTTGTGCACCTTCAGGTTCCTTGGGTGGTCTTGAACTTGATCTTCTTATACACTGGACATTTATTCATTCCCCCAGTCACTTCCTTTGCCTTTTGTGACTTGGGTGGTGTGTCTGGAGCACTTGCCACTGAAAACTGATGCAAAAAAGTTGTTGAGTACTTCAACCTTCTCCATATTCTGGGTAACCAGGTCTGCTGTGTCTTTCCATAGAGTGCCCTCATTTTCCCTACTCTTTCTTTCACTGATGACATACCTATAGAAGGTTTTCTTGTTGTCCTTGACCTCCCTGGCCAGATTTCTGTCAGTGCTGTAGCTTTCCTAACCTGATCACTTGCTGCTCAGACAATTTCTCTGTATTCTTTCCAGGCTGCCTTTCCTTGCTTCCATTCCGTATCTATTTGTGTTTCAGTTTGTCCAGGAGCTCCTTGTTCATCCATGCAGGCCTCTGACTTCCTCTTTGTTCGGATGCATCACTCCTGAGTTTGGAGGTGGTGATCCTTGAATACTAGCTAATTTCCTTGGGCCTGTTTCATCTCCAGGGCTTTATCCCATAGTACTCTACCAAGCAGATCCCTGAAGAAGCCAAAGTTTTCTCTCCTAAAGTCCAGGGGTGAGCTTGCTGCACCTCATCCTCACTGCCCTAAGGATCTGAAACTACCAATTCATGGTCACTGCAGCCAAAGCTTTACATTCCTTCACAACCTTTAAACTTCAAATTGCCCACCAGCCCCTCCTTTTTGGTGAGAACAAGGTGCAGCATAGTACCTCTCCTTGCTGGCTCCTCTATCCCTTGGAGAAGGAAGTTATCATCAATACATTCTAGGAACCTCCTGGATTGGTTATGCCCTGCTGTGTTGTCCCTCCAACAGGTATCAGGTGGTCGAAGTCCTCCATGACAACCAGAACTTGTGAATGTACTGCTCCCATTTGTTTCTAGAGGGCCTCATACATTCCGTCTTCCCAGTTGCGTGGCCTGTAGCAGACCCCTGTGATTATGTCACCTGCCTTTGCCCTTGCTTTAATTCTGATCTGTAGGCTTTTGGTCTGCTCCTCATCTATCCTCAAGCAGAGGTCCATGAACTCCAGCTGCTCTTTGACAAAGAGGGCAACACCCCATCCTTGATGCCTCTGCCGGTCCTTCCTGAAAAGCATGTATCCTTTCATTTCAACACTCCAGTCATAGGAGACATCCATCCCACCACATCTGCATGTCATACAAGTAAGATCACATCTCTGTAGGCATGTGCACATCTCTAACTCCCTTTGTTTATTCCCCATGGTGCTTGTGTTTGCATAGAGGCATTTGAGTTGGAGCCGCAGTGAAGCTGCCCTACTGTCTGGAGGGAATTCCTTTGTGCTGCTCTTCAGGTGTTCTCCTGCTGACCTGCAGTCCCTCTCCAGACTCTGGGCATCTCTTGCTGGCACTGGCGTCAACTGGTAGAAGAGGGATGGACTGAGGTTCCTTTTCCCCAGCAGCTTCCATTGTTCCAACTTCCATAGCCCAACTGACAAATTAGAGCAAAATCTAACAATTCATTTCACTGAAAACTGCCAAAAAAGGTGTGTGAAGAATGCAGGCTACTTGCTTATGTAAACAAGCTATTTATAGTCTACAGAGTTAGTTTTTTGTCTTTTAAAAGAAAGAATTATTTTCTTTGTGGACACAATACAAATATGTAGACAGTGTGCTGCCTTTTTAAGGTGTACACTTTTTAGCTTGGCATAGTATAGGGGGTAAGATTTTGAAAGCCCTTAGTATTCACCTGATCTTGCTTTCATTTAAGATACTTCTAGTGACTATAAAAGAAGGGATTTCTGTCAGGCCTGAGTGCTACTGCAAATCCTATCTATTATTTTTAGTTATGCTTGTTCACTTTGTGTTGCTTTATGAATATGAAGTCTCATATGAAAAACTTAATAGAAAAATTCATTACTTATGAGTTAGACATTTCATTAATGCCAACAGTGAATGACAAGAAACTGCGTCTTCAGACAAACACGTACAGTACTGAAAGTGCCATCTATCCATTTCAGTTAAAATTGCCTATACTGAACAAGGATGAATAGATTGATACGGCTTTGAGACAGACAAACAGGAAAGATGCTTGATGCTTGATTGTCACAAATATAGACTTATTCTGATAATTTTTTTATAACCAGTAACTTCTGCAGATATAATTTTTTATTTTAATTTAATTTAATTATTAATTAAAATTTTACAATTTTTAAATTAAACACTTTATAGTGTAATTTAAATGAGTAAGTAAATTTCAAGTAAAGCTATAGAACTTTTAAATCTCCTAATCAGACATAGGCCACTATATTTCTCATGAATTTTTGTGTTGTATCCTCTGATCTAGATTTGGAATGAGTTCCTTAAAAAATATAGTATTAAATTTGAATTGGAAAACTCTTCAACTGCATAAAAATACAACTGCTGTGCCTATTAGAGGTTGTCTGGATTTATATTTCTAATTTAAATTTCATTCCACTGTCCACTGGTGTCAGTCAGATTTACTTCCCTTCTTTCAGTGAAAGTACTTGAACAACATGAATGACAGGTAACTTGGTCTTTCATAAAAAAGAATATTTAGATTATTACAGAAATATGGGCATGGAGGAGATCTAGATCAAATTTTCTTAGCATTTTCAACATTTTGAAACATTTCAAAATCACGAACATCAGAGAGCCTGAAAGAAAGTCTTGAGAGTTCAAGTGTTCAGGGAGTACTGAGAATGACAGCGAGTACAGGGAGGGAGTAAAGATGGTGAGCTGCCTGTGTGGGGTTCTGCTACATTTGCACTTCTGAATTTTTAAGCAGGATTCTTAATGAAAAATGCCCTTTTAGAATTGATTCCATCTTAATGCTTTTCTTGTGCTTTTTGATAGTGAATACCTACCTTGTTTCCACTTTTTTTTCCCATTTGTGTCATATTTTGGATAATGTAATAAAACATTGAGAGTATCCACTGTACTAATTCCATTTACACAGCCAATATTGCTACTGCTGACAGGTCTGATATAAGGAAGGATGGGCTTGGGAAGCACTCCAGGTCATACTACTGTGGATAGGATTGAGAAATTGCTGCTTTTATGTAGAAAACCAGAATCATGTAGCTTCCAGAAAAGTCAGTCTCTTTTAAGCTGTAGCTCTCACTTTTATATTATTCCTGGTTTTCTTTAATTCTCTGTTTCTGTGCTGCTTTCTCTTTGTGTTTGTCCTCATCCCCCTTTCCCAAGAGGTAGTTAAGAGTTCTTCTCACCTTCCTAGGCATAAACAGCAGACTGATTTATTTCGGAGTGTTTATACAATTTTTCAAAGGTGAAGATACTTGGCTTTGGCTTAAATCTGTTGTAGAAGTGACCCTGCCAAAGACTGCTGTGGAGCAACTGCAAGCAGAGTTCCCTGTGTGTATGTGCCAGGGCAACTGTCAAAGGAAGAAAGGGAAAACTGCAGGAATGGGAAAAGAAGTAAAATGGAACATTCAGATTTGCTCTAGATGATAAATCCTTACCTATTCAAATTTTTCTCTGGTTTTATGGGTTTTTTTTTTGTTTTTTTGGCTTTTTTTTTAGATTTATATATTTATTCTTATTTGGAAATCAAATAAATAAAAAGCCAATATACTCACAACTGTCATTTGGGTAGAATACTATATATAAACCATTCTCATTATAAATATCAACTTGGAAGACTAGACAAAAAGAATGAAAAGCTAGTACTTTTCAAAATAATAGGTAAAATTTTTATTAGGTAGAAATCAAAATAAAAAAAATCCAGGTCAGCTATGGTGTGATAACAAGGAAAGCTGAGGTAAGAAAAGGGAAACCAAATATAGTCAGCCCTGCATTAAATTCATGCTTTCCCCCAGTGGAAATGGTTATTAATCTTTCTGTTTTGGAAATAAAAGCATTCTTCACATTTCACCAATCCATCAGCTCTGCTTTATGACCCAGATATTTGTCCTATTAGTTTTTCATGTATGTAATGGGGCTGCAAGAGGCACACGTATTACTTGCTAAGGTCAATGACTTTGCTAATTTATTCTTACTTTAGGAATCCATCAATGACCAGCTTAATCTAGCGCAGGTTGGTTTCTTCTACTGAAGTATACTAATTTGGAATATAGAATTGTAGCATTGTTTCCAGCATCCATCTAATTTCCAATTAAAAATCAGTTACAATCTAAGTGGCCTTGATTTAAGTACTTTATTTTAGCCTTCCCATTTGAAAATATTGCCTATGTCTAATTTTAGTTTAAAAATTTTCAATGGTTTAACTGAGTAACATATTAAACACTAAAATTAAATTTTTTAAATGGATAATCATTTTTAAAATGGTAAATCATTACATCTATAAAATTTGCATTTATAATAATCTTCAGTGATATTACTTGACAATAAGGCTTCAAATATAAGCTAAAAATATCCACTTGTGTCTAATCTTTGCTGTCTTTTTGGTTGCCTATTCACTGTGATTTATTTCCATGCAACTTTCTAGTATTTTTAAATTGTAAAAGGAAACAAAGGGTCCTTTCAATGTTGGAATGACTTCATGCAGGTAGTGTTTATGTTTTTGATTGCCAATGTATACTGTATCAGCATTAAAATGACCATGCTATATATTTTCAGAAGGTTGTTGCAACTTATTTCACCTCCATTATGGAAATTTATTAATGCTATTAAGAGGATGTTGTTCTGGATTCAGTTAATCTTCAGCCTGGATAAAATGCTGCAACTTTACACATAGTGGTATCCTTGACATAGCTGCAGAGCAGATATAGGTTAATGTAATTGTTTGTGTGCAAGACCCTTGGTATTGACCTGAGAGACATCAAATTCTGCCTTTAGTAACACTCATATAAATCAGGAGTAGGTCCATTGATTTCAATTACTCATTATTTACAGTGAAATGAAACTGAGAACATAATTTGCCCTATACATCTAAATTTAACCTTGACACAAACATGCACAGTCCCTATTTACTTGAATGAAGCAGTTATAGAATTCCAGGACCATATTGTAAGTGCTAAGCAATCATATCCCATATAGGCAAAAGTTAGAAAAAGTAGCTGAACAGCCATTAAAATTTATTGAAATTACAATTTTGTCTTTCCTTCTGCCCACAAAAATATAATCTGCTTTTAACTTTCATAATCTCTTACCACATGTAGCTGTATTTAGAGTCATCCTTTTGGGTGACTGTGGTACAGTATGGATTACTCTTAATTTTGTCTTCATGAAGAACTATTCTAAATTATGTACTTTTGTGTCTAGCTTCTGCTACTTAATTCCATTAAAATAGAAGAAGTTACTCTCTAGTCTCTTAGGAGAGACTGAAAATTCATCTAAACCAGAAAGCAGTTATTCTTACCATGGAGTTTTAGTATTTATAGTAAGTAGTGGTTAATCTAAGCCTTAAAAAATATATACAGAAACTGAGATTATGACGCTATGATTAAAATACAGCTTCAGGTTTATACATGTATAGTAGAGGAAACACAACAGATGTTGTCTTTCACCCAGTTTTGTAGACTAAAAATAAATATTCATCAGGTTTTTATATCTAATAAGGCTATAATTACTAGTCTACAAAATATTAAGGTTTTTCCAGGAAAAGAATCCATATCTTTGTTTATGCCTGCAAAGAACCAGGTAGATCACAGTGCTCTATAAACTATGATATTGGATATTCCTTGTGCCTCAACTTTGTCTGTTTCAGCTGACTAAAACTGAAAGTTTATTTTAAAGTCTACAGTATTCTCCACAGAAATTATTTTTATATCTTTTGCTTTCCAAATGTACTTTATTCTCTGTTCCATAAATAACAATTCCTCGTGATATGGATATAATGATGTTTGCTAATTTTTTGTATATGTGGTTAATATTTTCTCATTTTCTGTAGCTGTCATTAAACTGTATTCCCTGTCCAGAATATAACAAAAGATGATAGCATGAAGTACCTATCTGGGTCATCACAATTAAATTGTATAGAAATAGATAAAAGAAAACTTTAAAGAAAATTGATTCCTTTCCTCTTCAGAGACTTGTTCCTCCAGGGTTTCCTCAGGATGGGCATCTTTAATCTTTAAAACCTTTAAAAACTATGCTCCAGAATAAAAATATTTTTGTACAGTAAATACATTTTGCAAAACTGAGCATTGTAGCTGTCATATTCATCATGAAAACCTCAGTATGGAAAGTTATTTATTTCTCTGACTTTGAGCCTACACTTACACCCTCACACATCCTTCTGACTGGGAGATACAAACCTGTGCTGCTCAAGCTGGGTTGTGTTCTGGGGGTCTTTTGCTTGTCCCTCATGCACATAGGAATAAACTCTTGACTAATTAATTTTTTCATAACAACTAATGTATTTTGTTCTATAATAATCCTCTTGAAAGTAAAAAATATAAGTTTTTAAAGATAGAGAGATGACAGAAAATACAGATGTGCATCTAGTAATAATATCAGCAGCACTTAAATAATTAATTTACAGCTCTCTCTGCATCAGCAAAAGCCTAACCCTCAATTCAAAGGTCATTAAATTTTATGTAGACATAACAAGCAAGTGGTAGAAAACTCACATTTAAATCTTAGTTTAAGGCTGAATGACCTGTTCTTTTATTCAGACATCATATCAAAAATCACTGAGCTCTTTCTCTGATTTTTATGTGGTACTGATAAGCATTTTCACTGGTATTAATATCACAGTCCCTTTTATATATCCACAGAAGTGCTTCCACTTTAAGAGCCAGGTATTTAATCTTGAAGAAATACATTCTGTATATCCTGGTGTTGTGAATTTTAACTTATAAAACCATGTCAAATTAAGATTAATTAAATTTGTACGTTTATATCTACTCAGTCCCTTAGAAGTTTAGAATAATCCCTTCTTCCTGCCTCAGAATTTACCATCTCTGCCTGTGGTGAGCAAGTTGAACAGAATTCCTAACATTTTGCAAGGCTTCTTGAATAAGGAGGGGCTGAAAAATCAGAACAAAAAATTGGTACAGGACTTCAGAGGACGCTAGATTGCTTTCTCACATGAATAATCCTTCTAGTAGGATGCTGTTTTCAGGCTGAATTAAAATAACAGAAGTATTTAATTGCCCTTCTAGTTTATCAGTGATATGTAGATAGCAGCTAATCTGTATATGTACTAATTTCATATAATTTACTTTGTAAATTTTACTAGCTAAACTTGAGGCTGAAATATGGCACTGTCTTATAATGCATTGATTTCTTCCTCTGTGAAGTAATGCAATATCAGAAATCTAATGTCATCAATCCCTTCCAATGCAAATTACCAAAAAAATTACTTCTGGATATGCTCACTCCTCAAAACTATCAGAATTTTGATGGGGAATGAAAATGAGCATATTAGAACTGAGTAATTTTTGACCCACCACCAAACTTGGAAAGTAACAAAACCCTGAGAGGAAAACTGAGAAACAATGCTGGGGGAATGTATGGTTATGGTGGAAAAGTTTTCAGTTTCACAGCAGGCTTATAAGCTAAGCAGCATTTTCATTATTCATCCACAAGGCCAATGATTAGGGATAAGTAGCCTTCACACTACTGCTCAGTCTGAAGATAACATTGGAAAGAATTTTCTCATGAGTATCTGTTATATATATGAGGTCTATTGCACACAAAGTCTTGAAGCAATCCAAAAAGTAAGCATTTAATTACTAGAGAGTTAAAATAGATGGATGGGAATGGAGAAGGAATACATTGTTCAAAAAGCTACACTGCAAGATACTTCTGCTTCTCCTTCATAACCATAGAATTTTTTTTCATCTATAGCAATTTATGTCTCAGTGTGATAACCACTCAGAACAACACTCCACTGTTTAGGTATTTCTCTCACTGATTTTAATGCCCATCCTCATCAAGCATGCACTGTCATCACATGGAAGGATGAACTAGTTTATAAACTATGGAAAATAGTGTGTCTCTAAAGTATGTAGTCAGGCCCTGTGGGATACAGATGTTCTGCTGCTTAAACTACAGTGTCCAGCATATGTTTGGAAGAGGCAAGGAAAATTAATCCTAATTAGAGAAAGAGTTAAAAAAAATTGCAATATACTTACTGCCACCAGCTTTGTTTAAAAAGCAAAATTAGGAAAGAAAAATATTATATTATGCCATCATTTATCAAGGGAGTAGAGGGGAAAATATCTTGTAGTTCATGTATCCATGAGCCCTCTTGATGTTTTTAGCATTTCTTCCTTGTCTCCATTACATCTTTTTTGTATTTCTTCTTGATTAGTTTCAATAAAACAAATATTTTCAATGCAAAGCAATGGTCTCATCCAAAATAATTTGGATTATTAGAGAGAGTAAACCAGAATAAAGATAGCAAAATAGGAGCAAATTAGAACTTTTAAATAGTTTCAGTTTATCATGGGTATAATTAAAAGAAATCTTATCAATTCAGCAGTAGCAAGAAACAGTATTTTTTATTGTGGAGGTTTGAATCTGACTGGATGGCAGATGCCCAGCAAAACCACTCTATCTATCACTCCTTGCAACTGGACAGGGGTGAGAAAATACAATGAAAAGCTGGTGGGTTGAGATAAGGGCAGGAGAGGTCACTCACTGATTATCATCATGGGCAAAACAGATTTGAATTAGGGAAATTAGTTGAATTTATTACCAAGCAAAATCAGGGCAGGATAATGAGAAGTAAAGCAAATCTCAAAAACACCTTCCTTCCAGCCCTCTGTGTTTCCCAGCTCTACCTCCTCCCCCTCAGCATCACAGACAGACAAGGCATGGGGGTTACAGTCAGTTCATCACAGGTTGTTTCTCCTGCTGCTTCCTCCTCAGGGAGTGTCCTTCCCCTGCTCCAACATGAGGCCCCTCGCACAGGAGACAGTTCACGAATTTGTCAAAAGTGAGTCCTTCCCATGCGATGCAGTTCTTCACGAACTGCTCCATGGAGTGCAGTCCTTCAGGAACTCCTGCTCCAACATCAGTCCCCCACGGGGTCACAATTCCTGCCAGCAAACCTGCTCCAGTGTGGGCTCTTCTCTCCACGATTCTGCAGATCCCTGCCAGGAGCCTGCTCCAGCATGGGCTTCCCACGGGGTCACAGCCTTCTTTGTGTGCATCCACCTGCTCCAGTTTGGGTTCCTTCAGGGGCTGCAGGTGGATCTCTACTGCTCTGTGCGCTCCAAGGGCCACAGGGGAACAGCTGTCTCACCACAGGCTGCAGGAGAATCTTAGCTCTGGTACCTGAATCACCTTCCCCCACTCCTTCCTCACAGATCCTGTTTCTCTCATATATATCACTCTTTGTCTGCAATTACTTGTGTGCAATGACTTTTTTTCCCCCTTCTTAAATATGCTACTGCAGAGACATTATTACCATCTGTGATGGGCCCTGCCTTGGCCAGCCAAGGGGTTGTTCTTGGAGCTGGCTGGCATTGGCTCTGTCAGACACAGGGGGAGCTTCCAGCAGCTTCCCACTAAAGTCAGCCCTGTAGGCCCCCCATCTCCACCAAACCTTGCCATATAAACCCAATAGACTTATTAGAGAAAGTGATTATTGTGATCCATGAAAAGAACTGAAACTATTTGTTTACATATACAGTAAGTTATTACTGTTATACATAATATATTTTGTTCCTGTACTTTCTTTCTTTAGTAATTGTGTTTTGGTTTGCTTTTATTTTCCCAACCTACACAGATACTTTCTGTTGAGATATTTTTAAAACTTGCTTTTCATAGTACTGAAAGCAGTGAGTTCATATGTATCACATCTTTACTGAATGCCTGTTTTATGTTTAAATTTGGTGTCCTCTTCTCCCCTCTAAAAAACTATTGCGAAATAAAATTCTTTAGAAATATTAAGCATAAAAACACATGTCTTAAGTTCATAAATTTCCAAAGTATTTGACTGCAGAATATGCCAAGGAAGTTTTACTGCATGCTACCTTGTTTCACACTCTTCTCCATGAATTTAATTTACTGACTAAAGTATCATGCAGATAGGCCAGCCTAAGTTTTATTGGCTTCATTTTTAGGGCTGTAATGGCAATGTGAGGAAAATTATAGTTTTTAACAAATGTATGATTTCCAATTGCAAAAAACATGTGTAATATTACTCATGCCCCAGGTTATATTCATTGTGGTAAAAAAGCCTGTATTATTCTCCCATGATAAAAAAAAGCTGAGATAAGAACATAAATTACCACTTCCTAAGAAAATAAGTACTGTAAAAACATAAATTGTTGTTGCTGCCTGTTCTGAGCTTCCCCTCCCCCCTCCCAAAGACATGTGCTCTGAGCTCCTTTGTTCCAAGCGCGGGCAAAGCCAAATGTAACTCAGACTCTTCAGCAGTGTCTGATTGGCCGCTCACCCCGGGTCCGCCCCCAGTCCTCCCCCTTTCCCCTTCTCCTAATAAAGATGGTCGAGGGGAGGCTCCGCCCTGTCCCTCAGCTCAGCTACTTTCCTGTGAACATCTCTGGTTGTCTGTCTCATTTGAAAGCTTCTAACTGCAGGGAATTGAGCGAGCAGGGAGCTATATTTCTCCGTCTTTGCTTCTGCTGATGGTATTTGCTCTGCAACTGATTCAGGTACCGATTTTAGAGCTACTAAAGTGCTAGATTGCCCGTGCTACCTCTCAAGGCTGCTTGAGGCTTTCTAAGGCATTGAAATACAAGCGCTAGCCGGTATAAAGCTGAAAAGATACCTTCCACAGGTGGCGCCTAACGTGCTATCTCTGAACTCCAGTTCTGAGAGACTTTCAGGGTGTCCTGGCAGCTGTGTCTGCTGGAGGTAGCTCTGCACGTTCTGCTGTGCCAGCTCTGTGTGGCGAGGTGTTACTTTTTGTGTAACATCGAGCCCAGAGCCTCAGCCTGTACCCTCCCCCACGCCACGTGGCGAGGGAACGGCTGGAAAGCAGAAGACCCTTCTCGCGTTTTTTTTTCTCCGGACCTGCTTTCCTGTGATAAATCCAGAATTCTGGTGAGTATTTCCCTGCTGGTTTAGGGGCTCCTGTCTTAAGCTGGTGCCGGTGTAAACTTTCTCTTTTTTTTTTTCCTCCTTTTTGGCGAGTAAGGGGTTGAGGTTTGCTGTGCATTCATAATGGGATCTGAAGTTTCTGCACACCATAGAGAAATATACCACCAAGTTCAAAGTTACCTTTCTTTAACTGGGCATAAATACCCTAAAAATCTAGTTCAATCTTTTGTACAATGGTTTTTTCAGTACTTTCCTAATCTGACCTCCGAAGACATAAGATCTGCTGAATTTTGGGATAAGGTGGGGAGAAAACTCTCCTCTCTGAGGCGAGCAGGAGATGAAACAGTTTCAAAATTCTTTCCTCTCCTGTTACTAAGTTATACTTTGCCGGAGAAAAAGGTACCTTCCACAAATTGTTGTAAAGGAATCCATGTTGCAAGGCCCATTAAAGAAATTGGCTTTGTTGCCCAATGTACACCTGAGAGGATGAATACATTTATGGGTACTTGTTTAAGCAAAATGTTTGCTTTTGAACCATGTGTTGTTATTAAATCACTAGTAGCAGAGGATTCAGGGTACCTAGGAAGGGTAATTGGTAGCCATTTTTTCTTCTGCACTGAAACTGGTGAAAGTTTAATATTACTGCTTTTAGTTTTTCTTAAGTTATTTCCTTCAGTTTTCCAGGAAAGATTGTGATGTACAAGCACCCTCATAAAATAAAACTGTGTTTTCTTGTGTTTCTTTGTGAGAAGAGGTCAATGTATGTGAACTGAAGTGCAAATTTTTCTTTTGTGCTCTTTGGTACTATGACCTGCCAGAGCTAATGAACGCATGGTTTCATTCAACAGCTCTGCATGTGTTGGAGCTTTTTTACCTCCTCCTGGTCTTGTTTTGTGTTTTGATGCCTATGGAAATACTACATACATAGTATTATGGTCTTTATTCTATTCACAATGTTCCAATTTCTTCATATGCTTTCCTCTTCACAATTTTGGTGTGTTACATAGGAAGAAAGATAACAAGTACCACTGCTGCTAGCATTTCATCTGCAAATATGCTGAGGGTATAATCTACACCATCACCCAGATAATTAATGAAGATGTTAAAGAGAATTGGGCTCAGAATTGACCCCTGGGGTGCATCACTAGTTACTGTACTGTAAGTACAGTTCATGCCACTGATCACCACCCTCTGGGTCCAGCCATCCAATTCGCCTCACTCTCTGCTCCTCTTACCCATACTTCAACATCTCTGTGAGGACTGGGAGAGATCAATCTGGGAAAAAGAAGTATTTCAGGAGTACCTTACGATGGGAAGATTGTCCTGCAGAAAATGCAGTCACTATATTGTAATTCTTTCTGTATTTTTTAAAGTAGAAAATAAAGAATAATGACTGCTATCATCCTCAACTAAAAAATATGGAAAAACATTAGAAACCTTACTTTATCTCTACTGGAGGTCTGTTTAGGAAGTATAATGGGAAATTTCCACATTCCAGTAATTTCCCGATGCACAAGATTTTTACTAGTTTCTTTCTGAAAATTGTTGCTAACTGTAGTCAAATTACCCAGATTCCACAGTCTTTCAGGAAAGCATTAAAAAAAAAATTAATTTCCAACGTATCAAAATCATAAAAAAATTCTATATTAAATCTAAAATTTAGCATTTGAATTTCTAAATTGATAAACAAAAATTTAAATCTAAATCTATTATCTAAACCATAATGTATTTGTTTAAGAACCATAACATAGTCTGTGAATGGCATCTTTTTTTTGAGGGAAAAGTTTTCGAGATTGCTTGTTCTTTCTTTGTACATTTTTATTTCTTGCTAACGTTTCTGGAATTTATCAACAAGTAGATAATAGATGATAAAAGAATTTTAAGGTTTAAGAGAAAGATAGTAAACACCTCGTAGTAAATATTAACATCTTCAACCAAGTTGTGTGTATCTTTTTGCACTCTATCACAATCCAGAAGTAAGAGCATGTTCTGTATTTTTTGGACTCTAGTTTTATACCAAGAAGTTAACACGACAGATGCAAAACAGAGAAAAGATACCCAAGTCTGTATGAAAGCAGTTAAAAATACCCAGACATCTTTAATTTATGGAATCCCAAGCAGATGGTAAAATATGTTTACTGAACTCTTGTCTCTTTTCCTCTAAAGAACCAGAAGCTTTAAATATCTCAGCATGTTTCAGAATTTGGCAGTGAGGACGTGAGTTTTCTCTGGTTTCTTCGTTTTTTTTTTTGGTTTTTTTTTTTTTGAAGTCCTAATAAGATGTTCTTCAATTTGGAGCACTGTTAAGATTTTGATACCTACAAATCTGAATCAAATTATTTCTTTGAGGTGTCTATGTGAAAAATTTATTTTTAAAAATGATACAAAAGAGAAAATGTTGTCTTACTATTTTCAGTGTCTGTACTACAATTTGGTTTAGGAATCATAAATTAACACTGTCAGAATCAGGCTGCTTTGAAAGCTAAAGCTACAATTAAAATTATATAGTTTTTATTCTTGTATAACAGGATTAGAATAAGATGATTTCATTATTTTTGCACATAAGGACAATGTGTTTTTTGTCTGAAACATATATTCCAGATAGACATTCATTCCTGCATTGAGACAACAAAAGACTGGAGTCCTGCAGTCACTAATGTTTTGTTTCAGTCACTTACTGAGGATCATCTTAAAACTGTTGCCTTTCCCTGGTCTTAAAATTAAGAACGGTTTAAGGGAAAAGGGGTTTTTACCTTGGTATTTACTGAAGGATCCTTAAGGTGCACCACTTCGTCCAGGTGGAATGCGCCAAAATGCACACCGAAATGCACACCCGTGATAGATCATGCATACAATTTATAGGCCTTGCAAATTAGCATATCTATCAAAGATTCCCCAATGAGAGGCTCAAATGAACCCCCCCATCCCAAGGAATATCCCCCTGGATGGCCCTATCTTAGTTTACAGGATGTTCTCAGGATAGCATAGGACTTTCTGGCCTCCAACTGTGAGGCCTCCAGGATGTTTGGTCTCCTGGCTTAACAGAATATTGGGTCTAAACTAAGTTATCAGACTAAATGGATTACAAGTATGCATGCTAAAAGCACTGGGGATACATAAAAGCTATATAAAAGGGTATATAAAAGGTATATATAAAAAAAGGCAAAAAATCATCATGGCATCAGAACATTCTTTTTATTTCCTTCAATTCAGTTCAGTCGTGATGGTTTACATTTCCTTCATTTTTGTTGTTATTATTTCTTTTATTGTGAAGATTCTTGATCATAGTGTCAGAAATTGAATAACATCATCTAGATGATTAAAGGAAGAGTAGTAGGAGAGAATCAAAACTGTTGTTACCTCATATCAGTAAGTGATACCAGATGCCACATATCGGATGTTTTGTACATCTATGTGGCTTTTACTAGTTTGAAAACAAACCAGTGGGAGATCACAAGTCAGAATTATAATTCAATAGGAAAATTAAAGTAAATGCGATAGTTCAAGAACACTGACAGAGTCAGGGTACAGCCTGACACCCTGTTGGTCAGGTGGTGGTAGCAGTCGAGATGAAGTGGTTCTGTTGAAGTGGTGATCCTGTAGAAGGATCTGGTCTTCACCTGAAGGTTCAGTGGTAGCTCTTGTCCTCTGGGAATCCAGTAGGTAGGGCTGAGTGTGGTGTTCCACACTCAGATCACATCCAGGTAGGAATGCTTGGTTCCTCCCCCTGGGCGGAGCATCTCACAATGGGATGATGTAATTTTATGAGTCACACAGTGAGTCTAGATGACCCATCAACAGGGATGTGTCATGGAAGAGATAAAGAACACTTCCCTGCTTGGTTTTAATAGATGGTGATAGAATACATACTTTTGGTTGCATCTTACATTGTAACCTAAGACAGGCTCCATGTTCAGGTTGCTGTTTTAGTAGTTTGCTAATATTCCTGTTTGAGGACTATAGAATAGTAGTGTTCTACATAACTAGGTAATTATTAATGATTATACTGTGCTTTTGTGTCCCCCAGGTAGTCCCCAGTGTACTTGTTTTGAATTATTCTGAGAACTTATTTGACATTCAGAAGTTCCAAATTATTCAAAATTTTTTATTCCCACAATCTTCAAGATAATGAAGAATGCACTGTTGGATTTCCATATGAGGTTGTTGGTTTTTGCAAAGTGATTAGATGCAATATGTCTTAAAGGCTCTGTACAGCCTGTGTGACTCTGTCTGAAAAGATCGAGTTACAGTCTAGATCTTCTGAATACTTCTTTACAAAAGTGACTGTGACAGCTTCCTTAGAAGCCTGTCTAAACCAGAACAGGAGAGACCAAGCTGTGTGGCTGGGCAATGTGCAGGAAGGAAATAGCAGGCGGTTTCTCAGGTGACCATTCTTCAGGATTATTTCTATTAATAAATTCCTGAAGTTCAGTTTCCAGATGAAAGAAGGAAAACAGATTTTTGCAAGCTACATTTTTATGAGATTTTTAATGGATTCTGAAGGAACAGGCAACCTACAAGTGAAGCAGAATCAGAGCACTGCTGTCATTACTCATGTTTCCAAGACTCAAAGTGAAACTCCTGTCCTTTATTTTAAAATTTTTGTGGGAATAACTGAATTTAATTTTTTCTTCAATTTCTGAAGATAGATAATATCATGAGAACCAAAACCAAGAGAAAGTATTCTCATTCTGAGTGTTCTGAAGGAGAACTATAGTAGCAATTCAGGGACGACTAAGCCTCAAATTTGAGTAAGGATTGTATGTGCATGTGCATACATGTGTACATATCCCATTTTACATATTGAAAAATACGGGGAACAGTGTGAAAGCTGAATTTGATCTTCCTCAATCCACAGGTTTTCCATTCAGCAAGTATAACTGTTGGGGTCCCTCCCCTGCCGTGTAGCCCTGGGAGAGGGGCCCTGAGGGCACAGACACGGGGTTTCCCTGCCCCTGCTCA
>NW_008246058.1:7969569-7977771 GCF_000691975.1 Corvus brachyrhynchos
TATAACCTTAAAAAAAAGGAAGATAATTTTTAAATATGTAACACTGTAAAATTGAATTTGACAGCAGAGGAGAACACCGTGTGGTTTGGGGAATCAGGTTACAATAGTATGTAGAAGTGGAAGTATGCACTTTTAGGATGGAGATACATATATTTCAATATATGCTTTAATATATACATTATTGTGATCTGTGTAAAGACTTCATATTTTTCTTCATGCCTTCCTAAAATTTCCATTTTTTGATTCCACAATTTTAAAATAATAATTTATTTATTAACCATTATATTGATTCTTTAAAAATTTTTCTGACCTTCTAACTGCCTACAGTAACATCCGATATGTATAAACATAGGGTTATAAATAATATTTGACATTATTGACATGAGTAATTTAATTTATTCCTTTGAACAATGACCTCTGAAATGCTGACATTCTAAGCTTTTGAAACATGAATGCTGCTCTGTGAAAACTTCTACTTAATGGTTTTGGAGAAAGTGAGGGTGTGAAGAACTTACATTTAAAAGGAAGTTTGGAAACGTTTCTCCTGAAAAATCTGGTTGTGAGTATGGTGTTAATTGTCCTCTTAAATGTTCCATTAAGCATAAGGGTGAGAATCCACATCTTTTATTTGGATTAAGCACTTTTACTACCCTTTTGTGGTTGCTAGTTATAAGCACTTGAACTGTACACACAATTAAATATTTTTTAAATTAGCTGTTCTGGAACTCCAGTCTTTATTCTCAAAAATGTCTAGAACTAAATGTCAAGAACTTGACTACAAATAAAGGTAGGGATATGAGAACAGGATTTATGAAAAGCATGTTTTCAGCTGTGCCCACTTGTAACAAAGACATCGAAACATAACTTGTCATTGTCTCTTCCTCCATTTCATCCAGTGAATTAATAAGAGAAGCATTTTATTAAGGCAGTGTCCTTAATACAAAAGGTAAACAAATATTTTACAGCCTAGCAGGTATCACTTGTTTGGTGATTTTAGGATATGGAAATGCAGGTTAAGCAACCTGCATCTTAGTCTTTCTGGAGGAACCAAAACTCTTACCTGTGGTTGTGAATTACTTCATAGCAAGGCTTTTTTTTAGTATAATCAGAGTGGGGAAGTAAGCTGGTCAGAGGCATTTCATGCCTTGTCCCTGGCTTGCCTATGTCTTGCACAAGTGTTTTGACCAGAACTGCTGGAATTCCTTTCAAATAAGTTAAAATTATAATAACTTTCTTTACGAACAGTTTACCTGTACAGTCATACAAGTTATGGATTCTTATTTGCTTTTGAATTCTCAATTTGTAAATCTGACCTATCTATTCTATGCACATCGTCTTTCTGCTCCTGAGAGTATAGGAGCTGGACTTGTAATAGCTATCAGAATGCATTTTCTAAAGCTTTATTTTTTTTCCTTCTTTAACCTTGTTCCTTAATGCACAAGTCTTCAACAAGCCAAGGAAATGGATCTAGTCAACTGCTTATCTTCCTTACTTAAAAGTACATGGCTGTCTCTTAAAATAGTCACATAAGGGGAAAGGAAGGAAGCATCCTGATGATCTGAGAGATAATAAAATTTCACTTACAACATTTTCTGATTTTCCCATAAAAAGAAGCACTATCAAAAGGGGACAAAATGTCCAAGCAGTGGAAGGAAAACAAAGTGCTATGATAAAAGTAGAACTCAAATCTGTTGTTATAGAATATCTAAATATTTATTTGGACAATGATTTAAACTTGTACACTTGTAAACCTGTACAGTACACTTCAAGGTCAAGATAGTAGACAGTCTAAATCTCATCTGTGTAGGATAAAATTCCTCCCAAATGCTGACTTTGTTTTTAAAACTCTCTTTCTGTATAAGTTTCTAAATAATAACACTAATTAAATGTGTTTCTTTTCTTTCTCTGAAGATTGTTAAGAAAAAACTCATTGCACATCTACCTTGTAATTAAGTGCATTAAGCATTGTTATACAGTATTTACACCATATTAGAACTACCATTTGTTGGTTCTTAATTTATTTTTAAATTGTGATAATATCAAAGCTTGCAATAAGGAGTCTTTTCTTGCTGTGGAAAATTCTCTCTGCATAAACGTATATTTATATTTATGTGAGTATATAGCCATAGCCTTCAGTGCAGATGTAGTTTGGACAGCAAGGGATGCAACATCAAATAATAATTATTTTCTGTGACATTAATGTAAATTCAGCAACTATAGCCCAAATTCTGGGTTTAAATGATCTGAGAGACTTTTGAGGGGAAGATGAAAAAAGGAGGTGGTCAGGACTGCTAGCAGTCAGTCCAAGGTAATGTCAAAGAGGCAAAACATGATGTGTAGCTCAGCAGAGAATCTGGGCCATAATTACCAGGGGTAAATCACACCTGACTGATCTGATTTTCTTCTATGATAAAATGACTGGGTATGTAGATGGGGAGAGAGAAGTGGATGTCATTTACACTGACTTTAGCAGAACCTGTAGCACTCTCACCCACATTAAACCTTACGATCTGGATCGGTGAGAAATCAGATGGGTAAAACCTGTTTGGATGACTGGACTCTGAGAACTGCGGTTAATGGGTTGGACACAGTGCAGAGGCTGATAACAAGAGTCTTTGCCACCTTTATCTATAAATGGAAGAAGGTTGTGGAGTTTCTCGGTGACACCAAAGTGGGAGGAAAAAAGTAAAAATCAATACTTAGTAAAACCTGTTTTGAAATGCTGTAATTCACCACAAAAATTAAATTACTTAGGATTTATTGGAAAGAATAGAGATAATTAATATGAATGTGATGTTACTTCATTAATCTATTATAAAATACGTCAAACAGTATATTCAGAAAGATACAATCTACAAAAAGATTAGCATAGTACAACTGCAACTCATAGGTAATTTTCTGTTTTACTTAATTTAATAAGAATGTAGGGGAAATATCTTCCTATAACTCAGTTTCAAATGACAAGTTTTGGAAATGTAAATAGGACTTAAATAAAACTGTTCCAAATACGTAGTTAATGATCTGAATATATGACTTAAATTTTCAATTTGGGAACACTCAGAATTTCACACTGAATTTGTAGATAAACTTCTAAAATGGCTCCTTTTTCTCTACTTAAAAAAAAAATTCCTTTGGTATTTAGCATGTGAAATCCATGTCTGTCTTTTACTCCCTTAACAGCTCAGCTGCTGTTAATGCAGCCGTTGTTTCAAAAACCTTATAAACTTTTATGAACCAAACCTGCTTCTGACTGGCCTCACTCACTGCACAGTCTTTCAGTGGAACATTTCAGTATGAAAGCTTTTTTAATGGAGGAGAAAACTGAAGCAAGGTGTGTTGGCAGATATCACGCAATTAGTGATTATAGAGACTGCTAGATTTCAGGTTGAATCTATTATGCTCTCATCAGTCAGGTGGCACAAAGTTAAATAAAAAAAAAACATTTCTTGAATGCCAATGTTATGCATCTCAAGTTAATTTAGGATTTTTTTGGTAAGTTTTATGTATAATATGGGCATAAAACTAAATTTCTCTACTATCATTTGGGTTTTGTTGCCATAAAACACTGGGGTTTAACTACACTCAGAGTTACTAACTTTGGTGGAAGTTCTTGATAAAATTAGATGGTATCGTATAATTTCCTATAAAATATTTTGTTTCCAAGTAGGTTATATTATCATTATGAATGCAGGTGAACTGAAATACCTTAGAAACTGTATACATTACTATAAAGTTAAACTCCTTGTAAAATTATTTGTAAAAACACCAAAAGAAGCAGGAATAAAGGATTACCCCTGCAAGTACATTACCCCAGGCATAATAGAAAGAAAAAAACTTTTAGTTCATAATTCAGCACCTTTTTTTTAATAGAAAAAGTATGCTTCATTTCTGTTTTAATTGGAAATGTAATAGACAATGAAATTGGGATTGGGGTGCAGAAGAAATAAATGAAAGCTCCTATCTTCCTTTTCCTTGTTTTCCTATCTTATTCTTGCTCTTATGTTCTTATTTTCAGCTCAGCTTCTTTTCCTCTGATGGGAATATTGTTAGAAATGTAGATTTTACAGGACGTTCAGAAAAAAATATACCTGTCCAATTCTTGTTACAAGTCATTAAAGAGCACAGTAAGGATTCAAGTGAAAAAACTGCTATTTGACTATTCATATAAATTATTGATAGAGATTGTTTTTAAGACCATGTTACCCATGGTTAGAGCTTCTGTCTGTCTTTACTTTCAGTTTTCTGGATCTTTCTATACAAATTCTCTTGACTGAATAGTAAGCTGAAAATACTGATAGAACTCCCAAAGTTGACAGCTCTTCTCCCCATTTTGTCCATGGAGTACAGGACAGAGACATTTGAGCTCATGGGATGCCACTGGGGTTGCATAGCAACGGATGCGGGAAGCAGCTCATCTCTGCTCACTGTCAGACTCCCCGGACAGCAGAGGAAGTATTTCAGGGATTGCAACCCCAGATCTTTTAGACCCTTTAACCTTTTGTGTTTAAAAGAAAGAACTATTTTTAAACAGTACTGGATAAACATACATAGCTTTTCAGGTCCCACCAAGATGAGGAGATTTAAGCAGGAATATTAATACAACTTTTTTAAAAAGCTTTTTATTCTTCCTTGTACTTTCAGAGAATAAAGCTGCAGATGGGAGAAAAATATGAAAGGAAAATAACATACTTTACTGTCCATTAGCAAAATGGTGCTACAATTAATTTTTGTCAATGATAGAAAACCACTAATTTTTTGTATTTTTCTACATCAATGGATCTTTTGTTGTGTAGTGGAGCAGTAAGAGATGCATGATACACACAGAATAATGAAAGGGTTGGAAAGAAGGATTGACACTTAAAGGTGACAGTGAAATGGTTGCATTTGGGACAGATAACACTGGTCACTAAGCAGGCAGCACTCAGAATTCTTAACATTTCTAATATTTTAGTTTCAGGATTTTCATACTTTACAAAGTAGAAGTGGGACTTTACAAGTTATTTTCATTTCTTTACAAAGAAAACATGTGAATCCCAATAACATTTTACAAGTCTATAACTGTTCCTTTAGAAGATTATAAAGCCCCTTAACAACACAAAGCAACAAAGTTTTGCAACAAATTACTCCCAGAAATGAACAGAAAACAAGTATGGCTCCACAGAGAAATAATTAGGACAAACTGTCACACTGTTTAGATTGGAAATCATCATAGGATAAGATTGCCTTTTTAAGTCTCTAAAGAGCTTGAAGTGATAAATTAATTTGTCAATGAAATGTAGACACCTCCTGTGTTGAGTGAGGATTTTCAGGATCAGAAATCTGGATTTAGGTGCCTAAATTTCCCAAATTTCCTGTGATCTAGAGTCCTTAACAATAAGTGACTTAAAACAAACTTTTAAGGGAATCAGTAGTTGTTTTTGTCAGTAGCTGATCCAAGGTCCCAGGGGCTGAGTTCAGGAGCGCTGACAGTTCCAATGGAGGCTGGCAGTACTGTGCTTTTGAACTTGTATAAACTCATGAAAGGTTGCATACTGTGAAGCAGTGTGAAAAATGATACGACTTAAAATATAAACATTGTAATTATTTTTAGATTTGAAGACTGTGATTAATTTCCTCTCCTGTAAACTGTATTAACTAATCTAGCATGGATATTTTTTGGTGAAGCCATACTTACAGTTTTGATAACTGATTCTTGTAGAAGAGTTGCTCTATCTGAGGCACAGGCACTGTATGTCGGTGGCGAAATTGTCTCTGCCATTTCACATACAGGTTTTTTTCTAATCTTTTCATATTGTTTTACTATCAGATTTTTAAAAAAAAACAAATTCTGAATGTTCATGCCTGATCTTTGCTTAAGAGGAATGGCATGCAATTCAAGAGGTGGCCAATTTGTTATGATCCCTGTCAACCAAAGGCTGGCCCAACTGGGCATGGTATCACCAATGCTGAAAATGACAGGTTTTGAACTGTTGCTGAGCAGACACAATTAAGGTCCTCATATCCCAAGACGAGAAAGTTAATTTCCATGCCTGTAAGCAAAAGTAGTGCCAAGTACTACAAGTGCCCCAAGGTGCAAGGGCTCCAAGACATTCTTACACAGATAAACAAAGCCTGGGATGCATTACATTAACTGCTAAATAGGTGGAGTGCAACACATTAGTAACATTCTTGCCCTCATAATGATGTTACATATTTTTAAAAAACTATATTAAATAACATACATAAAAAGCTAATTAAGAAAAGGATGTTTTGCCAAATGCATTAGCATTGCCATTCACAAATGATTTTGAAGTAAATACTGTGATTTCAGAACCTGTTTTCATTTTGGAAAGGAACACAAGACTGGAACCTTCTGTTTTCATAAAATTCACAGAATAAACTAAACTAACATTACTAAATAATTTCACTTGTTTGAAAATGTAAAGTACAGTTAATATTCACCTATGAAATTGAATATAACACTAGCTATACTATTTTAAATATTAAAATATTTGGTAAAGCTGACCATTTGATCTTTTTTGGTTTTTTGCCAATATGACTTACCACATAACAAAAAAAAGTTCTATAACTAAGAGCTTCCAATATGTGAATATGTGACAATAGATTGTCCCAAATGACTTGCTCTGTATTAGCTTTACTACTGTCTAATGACAGGAATTTCTTCTGACCAAAAAATAATATATATATATGGTGGTAAATAAATTCACACCTTGGTTCACATTAAATAGAAGTTAAGATTTCTTTTTGTTTTAGTGTCAGTCTTGAAGACTATTGAATTTTTAATATGAAAGTAGAGCTCACAAAAATTTATCCATAAAAATTAAGTTACATACATGTTTATGGATGTGGATTTTTTAGGGTTTATGATAGTACCTTTCCTAGTATCAGATAATTTAGCAGCAGTGACCTTTAATATTTGGCAGTAGTACCATTTTCCCAAACAGTACTGGAGGAAATGAAAGACATGAAAAAATACTTAGCTTGTGTTTTGTGGAACTAACAATTTAAATATGTAAGCCTGAGGGAAAGATTTATTTTTAATAATCTATTTCTGTAAAAGGGATGCAGAGTCTTAAAAATTTATTTAAGACCACAACATAGTATAAAAAAAAATGATGGAATAATAACTGAGAGTAAATCTTAAAGAAATGTCAGTGATTTACTTGTTACTAAGTTCTTTTAGTCATAGAAATTTTCTCCTATATTCAGTGCTCTACTTTTCTAATCCTTGTTTCTACTCATAGAACTTACCTTATTCTTGCCTTTCTTAACTTCTTTTCATACTTATGCTTTCTCTCCACTTCTGCAATTGCTGAGAATTTTATGAAAGCACAGATGGAAGTATGTACTTGGCATGTAGTTAAGTATACATGTAGTATGTATTGTAAAACTGACTACTCACATTTTCTAGCATTTAATGACTAGAATAATTGTGAAAATAATATAGTCTTTTTCTGCCATCTGTCAGTAATATTTCAAGTAGAAAGAAGGAGTAAAATAAAGCTTTTGTTTTCCTTTTGATTTTTTCTCATAAATTTATTTTTCAAATATATGTAAGAAATATGACTTGTTCTTAAAAAGCCTTGAAGTATTTTCAGTTTGCCCATGTAAAGTCAAACATGCAATGATTTCAGTGGAACTACTCAACATGATTATGAAAAGGAGAATTACAGAGCGATAATGAGCTCCCTTTTCATACAGTCCTTGTTTATTATTTTCTAGCATTTGCTGTATATAAGTATGGCAGCTTAGTTTATATTATTTTAACATATCTAAGCTTGCAAATTAAAGAACCTGTAGTATCAGAGCAGTTTTGAAACCTCTGTGTGAATGTCCAGATAAAGTTTGGTTTTCAGTTTTAAAAATATACTAGAGAAAGTAATATGTAGCACAGGATAGCTGCACACAATTTTCATCAACTGTTTTTCAATTCAAATATTTGAATTAAGTTCATGGTCCTCTGTCTTCAAAGAAAAATCAGAAGAAAAACACTGATGTGTTTGCTACAATGAAGTACTAAAATACTGATTTATTATAGGATTCTAGTTGAAATTGCACAGGCATCTTTCTCAGCATCTTTCTGTAAAATTAAGGCAAGAATACAGTACAGATAGATATCGATGTTTGCAAGTGTGCAGTAACAATATCCTTCTCTGGTATTTAGTGGCTTCCTGCCTCAGAACTACTCTTTTCCTCTTTTCC
>NW_008246058.1:7977921-8004503 GCF_000691975.1 Corvus brachyrhynchos
TGTCATCTGCACTTGCCCAGAACTCAAAAGTAGAATCTACACATGGAAACTTTTGTCTGGAGATATTTTGACCTTTGATGTAATGATGTAGATTTTTGCTTTGCTGACTAATGCATCTCTTTATTGTTACCAAATCTATTTATTCCCAGAGCTGAGTTTGAGGTTCTTCAATAACATTGTTTTTCTTAGAAGATATAACAGAGAAGGAATGAGATGAGGGCTCTTATTGGTAGAAGGCTACAAGGAACACATCTGTTGCCAAACAATTTGTATTGCACAGTGTGAATTATTGAAGATTTAATGAAGCCATAACAATTATTAAATTCTGAGCAGGAAAGATACTGTGATAGGAGTTGGACAGAGGAGGGACTAAAAATAATTCTGGTATTTTGGACCCTTTTAACTTTTCCGCATGACTGATTCAGATTTTTCAGCATTTCCATAATTCTGTAACACAGAAATCCACAATATTCCAACTTCTGGAAGCTTAGAGATTTGCCAATTATGACTAGTTAAATGTGCATCATTTGACTAATATATGATCCTGTGGATGGTAGAAGTTACAGATGTCGTCTCAGAGAGTGTGCTCATGACAAATATTACTGATGCTACTGCTCAGTGTAGGTTTGCAGAGGAAAGTGAGAGCACCCTTCTCTGAGAGCCTGGGCGGTTCTGCATCTGTGCTGTGCGCCCGAGAGCCACCAGATGGAGCGGGTCAGTTAGCGGTGAATGAGGCTCCTCGCGGCTCCATCAGCGCAGCTGGCACCGGACCCTCCAGCACAGCAGTTAACACTTCTCCTTTTGAGCAGCAAATGCTTAAAAGCGTTCAAATGCGAAGCGACGGTGATGCAAAACATCTTACATTTCCAAATGTTATTTCTATAATATTATTACTGAATGTGAATGCAGCTCTGTATCAAGTCTACTTTCTATACATTCACAAAATTTAAGCTGTCTTATATAAATGTTATGCAAACTATCTAGTCCCTTGCAAAAATCTGTCCTTCAATTATACTGTATCTTTCTGGAAAGGACCTTTTTTTATTTTTCCAATATACATCATATGCATTGTGCTCTATTCGTAGACTTTTTAAATCTTTATTGGTTTAGGATAGATTTGCCATGTGCCATGTAGCAGAAACTAAGATTTATTTAATTTCTAGAGACTAAAATAGGCTTTACCTTGGATGTAGTGCTAGGGTAAAACAGTATGATGCGCAAAAGTTAATCTTCATTCCTCTGTTGGTGCCACATATAATTTAAAAAAATAATTTGTACATTAAAATATGAATCACACTGTGAATCCCTCCAGTAAGTAGTGTAAGAAACTCAGACATCAAGGATCCAGCAACTCCTTGCCACCCCTATCCCACCCTTCTCACCACAAAGTGATCTCTCAGTGCAGAGGAGCTGACCAGGGCCTCTAACTTGCTGGTCATAAACTCATATAAAAATAAAGTTGTGATGCTACTTTATCTTGATATGTGTCCGAAATAGTATGAAGAAACATCAGTAATAATCATTGTATTAAAAAAAAAAAGTCCTTCAGAAATGCAAAGGCTAGCTTTTAAATTGAAAGAAAGCTTAAAAAAAAATTATCTTATAGGTGTGGAGTTTTTTGTTTTTGTTTGAGGGGTGGTGCTTTGTTTTAGTTCATTTGGGAAGAAAATTAAAGTTCCTTGAAATTAGAAACATAGACTTTTTTCCCCTTTTTTTTTCCTCTTTGGATTTATAGCTCCTGGGCCTGTTTAAACTTATGGACTTATCAGAAAACAAACAAATGCTTCATGGCATTAACCCCATAACACTCCACAAAGAAAACAAACTCCTTCCAAACAAATAAAGTCTGGATCTTTTTAGAGCAGTCAGTTAACAAAGGTACCTTCCATTCTTAAAGTTTATAATGATAGAAGGAATCATGTTAATATATCTTTCCTCAGCTGACTAACATTAATTTTATCTGGAGGAATACTTCTGTGAATAAATCTTGGATGCAAAGCTGAGCAGAAATATTTTTGCAATATGATTTTTATCACGTCAGATATTTTTGTTTCTCTAGAAAATAATTTTCTACTGACATTTTTTGTATAACTTACTGCATTTCCTGTGTTCACAATTTGAATTCATAAAACCAAAATTCAGCTGTTTTATGTCAAAAATATTTTTTAAATTAACAGTGATAACAAAACAATGTTAGCAATATGTCAAGCTTAACACCATTCAGCTCTCTGAAAAAATTTTTATAATCAGTTTTGAATTAAAATGCTCCATCTTCCCTTCAGCAAAAATAAATCAAAAGAGTAATAGCATAAGAAAAAATATGATGAATAACAATGATAATATCTATTGTTTTTGTGTTGGAAGATATGAGTTGATGTCTTTGTCGTGGTTCATTGGTGGATTCATTACTTGGAGAAAAACCAAAACACATGTCCCTATTCTGCAGGAGTTACTATACAAGTTTTTTTTCTCTCTCTTTCAAACCAGAGAAGGAGTTGTAGAAAGGTAATGCTGACAGCAGGTTGACAAACCAGTTCAAAGTTATTAATACTGAAAATGTCAAATCTTACCCAGATTTCAAGATAAGTGTTTTTGAAAAAAAGCATATTGGAATTCTTCAAGATTTTATAGATAGGGATAAAGTTGTTAAAGCATTTTATTTTCTCCCATATGTTTATGAGAATCTGGACGAAGTTAGAGATACAAGTTTCCCTATTATTTCAGCCAACACCAGATTTTTTTCCCCCAATTCTTTATTTCCTTTGATGTCTGAGAGGCCGTCAGCGAGAACCTCTACTGTTTGATGGGGAGGATTGTATGCAATAGTAAGGAAAAGAGAAGGTATCTCTTTGTGTATAGAATAAAGGCACCTAAAAAAATTGATATAAATATATTTGATTAACAAAAAGGGAATCACAACCCAAAAAGTATAACACAATATTTACTAAGAAAAAAAAAATCTGAAAGAAATGGGTGTGCAGATATTAATATGACAATGGCAGCAATCAAAGTGAGTGTATAATCTGGTACAATGATGTGGTATCACATTAATATAGAGAAGAAGTATAGGATAAACATATATAAGTTGGTATTTTATTCCATTTTCTTTCATTGAGTTGATTTACAATATGCAGAGATTCAGAGGCTTTGATATAGTCACAATAGTCGTGTTTCATTTATTATTTGGACTGTATAATTTCATACTCATTATCATTGTGCAGTTGGGAAAGGAAAGAATAATTCATAGAAAGGTTTACTCTAGAGTGCCTTGTGGTGGAGCTACATCTGCCAGTCTGACTGCAGCTTCAGTTAGTATTTAATCCAAAATGTTTTTGTAGGATGCTCTAGGATTAAGAAAGAAGGAGATTTCTGAAGAAAGGGCTTTGGTATCTTTTTTAATCTTAGAAATTATAGAACTAGAGAAATTATTATGGAAAATTCAGTGGCTGTAATTTTGTAATCACATAATATAGCGATAGGTATTAGCATATGGACCATGACTGCTTGTATGCCTATGTAATGTAATCGTGGGAACTATTTTCTTTCCATTGAGATAGCTTATCTTGCATTTTTGCTAAATTCATGTGCTAAGTCTTTTCTTGCATGAAAAACTTCTACAGAACACTGGTTAAACAGAACTTTAAAATGTATAATTATCTTCTTTTAACATTCAAGAATTAGGCAAAATAATAATTTCAGAGCATCTTATCTGAACTGCCTGACCTATCATTTAATCACTCCATCATTTTATATACCTCATTCTTACTTATCACTTTTAAATTGCCTCCTTTCATTCATTCTCACAGTGTCTCTGCACATTTTTTTCTCATCATTCCCGTATTATTTCCAAAGAGAAATGTATGTAGTTGAACGTTATCAGCTATCTTTTATCCATGTAACTTGTTGGGCTTCACTTGATTTATTCCAATATGTATCAGAAGAGGATGTGGTTTAGTACTTCAGGGAAAGAATTTTCAGGTGCATTGATCCAAAATAGAAAGATTAAATGAATTTTGCATGTTCACACAAATTTTTAACTAAAAAAAAAAATATTTTAGATCATTGCTTCAGTATAACTAAGATTTTGTTCAGATAAAAAAATGATGTCTAGTTAAACCAGGTAATTTTCATTCAGAAGTGGGTTAAATCAAATCAAGCTATGCTCCTTTTCATCCACTTTCATTTTCTCAAATACTTTTTTGTGGTCCTTACAAACATCCTCCTGATTTTTTCCATCCTCCATCTCTCAAATGATTTCACATCAGTAAAATACTGATACCTCCTCTTTTGCTCTTTTCAAAAATCAGTATCCATTTAATGAATAAAGAGCTGTGGTACAACATTCTTTCTCTCCACTCTTTAAACTCCACACAATTTACAGCCTGATACAAGTAGATATTATGTACACCAACTTTTGAAGGTATTTTGTATTCATACAAATATAGAACAATGAAATTCAATCTTTGCTTTGTTCATAGATGGCATAAACTCCTAAGAAGGGGTAGGCAAGGAAAGAAAGGCAGCAGGATAGCTCTGTATGTTAAGAAGAGTTTCAGTTTTCTGGAGTTTGAAGCTGGTGATGATAGGTTTGAGTGCTTCTAGGTAAGAATCGGGGGAAGACCAACAAAGCAGGTATCATGGCGTGAGGCTGCTATAGACCACCCACCAGGATGAAGAGATAGATGAAATATTCTATAAGAAGCTGGGAGTACTATCATGATTAATAGCTCTTGTGGGATACACTTTCCAGATGTCTGCTGGAAGTAAAATACAGCAGAGAGGAAGCAGCCTAGGTGATTCCTCGTATTTTTGGAAGATAACTTCCTGACACATCTGGTGAGGGAGACAGCTAGGGAAGGAACCTGTTTGAGAATGAAGAATTTGTGTGAGGTGTGATGGTTAGAGACCATCTTGGATGTAGTGATCACAAAATGATAGAGCTTTCTGTTCTCGGAGAAGTAAGGCATGGGCCTGATAGAACTGCCACCTTGGACCTCAGAAAGGCAGACTCTGGCCTGTTTGGGAGACTGGTTGACAGAGTCCTTTGGGAGGTAGTCCTGAAGGGCAAAGGAGTCCAGGAAGACTGGACATTCTTCAAGAAGGAAATCCTAAATTTACAGGAGCAGGCCATCCCCATTCACTGAAAGACAATCCAGAGATGAAGACCATTCTAGATTAACAAAGAGCTTTGTTTAGAACTCAGGGATCAAAGGAGAGTTTATGACTTTTGAAAGAAGGACCAGACAACTTAGGAGGACCACAAGGATGTTGTGAGATTATTCAGGGAGAAAATTAGAATGGCCAAAGCCCAACTAAAACTTAACCTGGCTACTGTTGTAAAAGAAAATAAGTGTTTCTAAAAATACATTAGCAACAAAAGGAGGACTAAGGAGAACCTCCATCCTTTTTTTGGATCCGGGGAGAAGCCCTGTGACAAAGGATGAGGAAAAGACTGAGGTACTTAAGGTCTTCTTTGCCTCAGTCTTTAACAGTAGAACCAGTTGTTCTCTGGTTCTCAGACCCTGGAGCTGGAAGACAGGGATGGGGAGCACAATGAAACCCCTCTAATCCAAGAGGAAATGATCAGTGACATACTACATTACAGCAAAATGTGACATCCATCTATAAGACGGGTCAAAAGGCGGATTCAGAGAAGCACAGGCCTGTCAGCCTGTCCTCTGAGACAAGGAAGGTCCTCGAGAAGATCATGTTCAGTGTCATGACACAGTATGTCAGGAGATGAGGCCCAGTCAGTGGGGGTCTGGGAACGGCAGGTCCTGCTTGACAAAACTGATCTCCATCTGCAGCAGGATGACCTGCTTAATCAGTGAAGGAAAGGTTGTGGATGTGTGTGTCTACGTGGACTTTAGTAAAGCATTTGACAATGGTTTCCCACATCATTTTTCTGGAGAAACTGTTCATGGCTTGGATGGGTGCCCTCTAAACAACTGGTTCTATGTCTGGGCCCAGAGGGTGGTGGTGAATGGAGTTAAATCCAGCTGATGGACAGTCATAAGTGGTGTTCCCTGGGGCTCAATACTGGGGTCAGTTCTGTTTAATATCTTAATCAATGATTTGGTCAAGGGGATTGAGTGATTTTTCAGTCAATTTGAAGATGACATCAATCATCTTCTGGAGGGTGGGAACATTTTGCAGAGGGATGTCTACAAGCTAGATCAAGCTGGATATGCCAATTGTATCACTTTCATCATGGCCAAGTGTCATAACCCGCACTTGGGTCACAGCAACCCTATGCCGTGCTACATGCTTGGGACAGAGCATCTTGAATGTTACCCAGTAGAAAAGAACCTGGGACTGAACATGGTGCCATATGTGCCCAGGTGGCCAAGAAGGCCAATAGCTTCCTGGTTTGTATCAGCAGTAGTGTGGCCATTGGTACTAAGAAAGCAGTGATGCCCCTATACTTGGCACTGGTGAGGCCGCATCTCAAACCTTGTGTCCAGTTTTGGTCCCCTCACTACAAGAATGACATGGAGGTGCTGGAGTGTGTCCAAAGAAGGGAAATAGAGCTGCTGAGGAAGATGGGAGTGTTTAGTCTGCAGAAAAGGAGGTTCAGAGGAACTTATGACTCTTCACAACTACCTGAAAGGAGGGTGTAGTGAGGTGGGAGTCAGTCTCTTCTCCGAAGTAACAATTGATAGGACATTGAAAAATGGCCTCGAGTTGTTCAGGGTTTAGACAGAATCTAAGGAAAAATTTCTTCCCCAAAAAGGTTGTCAGGTATTGGAAGAGGCTGCTCAGAGAATTTGTGGAGTCAACATCCCATGAGATATATAAAAGATGTGTAGATGTGGTGGTAGATGTGGTGTTAAGAACACAGTTTAGTGGTGGACTTGGCAGTGCTGGTTTAGCAGTTGGACTCAATGATCTTACAGGTCCTTTCCAATCTGAATGATTCTTTGAGTCTAGATGCCACCATAATAAACATGATCAAATATGTACTTCTATTCACTTCCTTATTACCCTCTGTATCAATGTATTATCTTTCACCCTGATGTGCTGTTCAACTTAAGGTCTTCTAAGGCTTTTGCAAAGGACTTTTTTCCAAAGCTTTTCAGGCATTCAGATAAGTCATACCTGCTCTTTCTCCCCTGTGACCCTTTTTTGAACACTGCCATCTTCAAACACAATTTTTCTTTTTTTTTACTGTCTGGACAATGCTCTTCTGAATGTCATGACTTTCATTACAGTTTTTATCAGTTTTCCAAAACCCAAAGTACAAATGGCCCTTTAGCTACCAGTTTTCCTTAGAAGTCATGTTGAAATGATAGTGCTATCTAATTCATTGCATCTTAAATATCTTTTGAATGTCATTTGAAAAAAAAAAATTAACAGAGGATTTTATACCAGCTGAATAACATATGGTTTTTGTTTTCTTTTCCTGAAAGTAGAAGATTGGAGTGAGGGGCATGAAAGTTACCCACTGAGCATTTTTTGAGCAGAGGTCTTCCAAATCTAATGTAAACTTTTTAACTGCTAATCAAGTCTCTGCAGCCAGACTGTGTAAGACTGCAACACATACAGTTCTACTGTTTTGTTCTAAGTATCTTTTAGCTTCAAAAATTAAAAAAAAAAATGAATTTTGTAATGAAATAAAGGAGGAAAAATAATAGCGGCAGAAATGAGAAGCACATTTTGTTTGGAAGTGCTTTGTGATTTTGCAGGTAGCAATTATTTCCTTTTCTTTCTCTTGGAGAATTTTTTTTTTTTTCTAATGAGTCATTTACAGATGTTTGAAGGGCAATGATCTTTATAGATGTCATTGTGTAGAGCTGTAGTATCTTTTCTTCTCTGTTTTTTATTTTTTCCTAAGGCAAGGTGGCAATGGTTATCTTAGCTCAGAGTCAATGTCGCTATGTCATACTGCTATCAGTTCGGTCTGATCCTTATGAATTAATGATAATGATCTATGAACTCCTTTTCCTTAACTTTTTATATAAATGTTTTGCCATATAGAATCCCAAGGAACATTAATTTAGAGAAAATTAAAGAGAAAAGTGACCAGGAATGTCATAATTTGTGAACCCAGTAACAGCTCAGTGTAAATCTTTAAGTGTTCTTTCATCTTTCTTGAGCTCATTAGCTGTAATAATCTTCCTGATTCTGGGTCAGTCATTGAAGTGTAAAACTCTCAGGGATATGATTATATTTACCTGTTCTTCAGACAATTTTTTTTTTGACATCCAGGGACTGATGAGAAGGGTAACTAGATAATGCTTCTGCATTATTCCTTAGGCATTTTGCAAATCTTGTAACTCAGCCAGATGGAATATTTCAGTATGTTGCTCGACATTATCTCAATGTCATCTTCCCCTGTAGCCGGTAATGCAAGCCACAGAAAGGTTACTAACTTAAGTAGGCAATAAATTCCCATAACACGAAGTTTAGAAGGCAGATTAAGAGATGTTTTCTCCGATTATACGTTTTGAAAGAATTGCTGTTGACAATCATTATTTTTTTTATCTCATACATAAGCTACTTATCTCCACTTTTTTTTCACACTTTTTTTCTTCATTTCCACAGTATTATGAAGATTAGAGATATAGTGTTTAAACAAATTGTCCAAAAATGCAGCATACAATTTATTACAATGAAGACTTGTGTAAGAAAAGAATTAATGCAGAAACGAAGAAAATACTGAAAAAAAAATTGAGTAGATGATTGCAACTAATATGTAATGAAATGAAATAAATTAGTAAATATAAAACCATAGGGTTACCAAGATGTTAAAATATTGTCCCTCATACACTGATAAAAAATATAGAAACTTTTACAATTTTTACTTATCTGGGAATTTTAATATTTGGTGTCCTAAGTTAAATTAATTATAAAACATAAGGATATGTAGAAATTGTCAATAAGTAATATAATTTTAATTTTTTTCTTGTATTGTTCATAGTATATTAACTGGAAGAGAATATTTGCACTTAAATGTTCATTAAAGAAATGCATTTTATGGATGGCACAAATTGGGTAATATGTTATATCAAAAATTGAGATGTATTTAGTAAGTGCTTAATACTTAGAAGAAATCAGTTAAGCAGGTTGGAATTACCTGGTATTTTTTCCAAAGTATGGGTTTAGTATAATACTAGAGCCTTCAAAATTTATGGATTTTGAATTAAAATAAAATCAATATCATGTATCTTTATAAAAGTAGAATCCTTAATTGGTTGTGAATTCCAAGGAATAAGTTGTTTTGATTTACTCCCACTCACATGAAAAGAATCAATTCTGACTTTCATAGAGGCATGAACAATTTTAAACAGACTATTTCAATTATTCTTGCTGTTTATTAGTCTGCATGGGGTCATTAACCCTGTGATCATTTAGGATTACAGATTTACACAAGGAAAATATTAATCAAATATAGAGGCAAAGCAGAATAGAATGTCTCATGTCAAGGGTTTGCATAATTGTTTTGCTGAACAGGACCATCTAGGAAGTTGTTAGCCACAATTAATGATAGATTGTTTTTGACAAAGCATTGTAAATAAGAATACAGATTTTCCTGTGGTGTTGATAAAGTACAAAGAAAGGAAGTAAGTTAAACCTTCAGATTTTCTCCATGCTGGATATAATTTTAAAATATACCTCAGGGTTTTTAAACTATATATTTTATTAGATGGATAGGGTTGGAATTTGTTCATTGTTTTAAGATTTCTGCTGGATTATTGTGAGTTTTGGGCACAAGTGAAGAATTTTTTTGAGGTTGTTTTGTGACGAGAATCACAAAGTATACAAAGGAAACAAGATCTAGACAACATGTCTCACATTTTCTAAATGAAATCTGAAAGTATATTGATTTTTTCATGTAAATAAATAGTCTCCTTATCAGGAACAGCCTTATTCTCAGCATTTCTGAATATTTGGTATACACATTTTTGATATCTAATCTATTTCAAATTAAAGCTAATGGGTTAGTTTCATTTGGTGGCTAATACGTTAAGTCCAATGGCACTTAAAAAAAATTAAATCACAATTAAAATTGATTCTGTTCCCTCCTTTGATTCTTATAACATTTATCTGATAAAAATAGATGCAATGCACTCTAGCATTATCCTTTTCAAACAGCTTGGAGTGGTGATTTGTTTTGTTTTTGAAGTACTGAGAAGTCCTCTCTGAATTTTCTTACTGCACATATGATGAGCTTTCAGAGAGCTTTAATGAACTTCTAAGATTTGAAAAAAGGTTGCGGAATCTTTGCATGGAGATATCTATTCTTTAAATGGAGATCCTTTCAGCTTTCTGGTGAGTTCTAAGAGTTACTCTATTAATCAACTCAAATCAGTGTTTAGCCTTGATATAGCAGATCATCTTATGTATTCAAAAAGCCTTTCCAGTATTAACGATCACAATGTCTTAGTAGGACACAACTTTTTTATAGTCTAGCAATCTGGATTTTTGAATGCACTAAGCAGCAGTTGTATTCCCATCCCTGCAGCATCAATCATGTGCAGTTTGCCACCATGATTCAATAAAGTCAATAGATCCTTTACATCCAAGAAGAAAGCGGTATTTTTTAGAAGTTGTTGGGTTCACCGTGCATTGACTTCAGCTTATTACAGTGCGTTAATACCCTAGTCACATCCCTCAAATTACATACATAAAAATATAATTGTGTTTTGTTAGAAAATTTTGTAGTTTCCATGCAGACTAGGTAAATTATTCATACTGGATGTGGATTTCACTTTTGCTTTACTGCACTGATAGCCTAATCACAGAGTCCTAATTATAGAGATAGTAAATAAGAGAGAAAAGAATATGCCACCCTTTATTCCTGAAGAAATTTCTACTGGCACATTGAAGACTAATTAAAATTCATTATTGCATCACATTTTGCACCGATACAGAAGTTTTGTAGCATAAGACTTTGTGTGGGAAGGAAGGAGACAGAGGGTTACTGCTAGGATGCTTTTTCAGTAGTATTCTTGCTCTCTATAACTTGTTCAAATGCTTGAGATTGTTCCCACAAAGCTGTTGCTGTTGGTCCCTGGTGTAATGTGAACTGAGGTACTCTCAAAAGAAACCCAGTGCAGAGCATTCATTTGCAACAGCTGAAGCTAATACAATTTTCAGTTTCTCTTGAAGAGCTGGTTAAGCAGTATTGCTATCATGCACTGTTCTATTCACTGCCATCTCTCCACCAACTCCACCCTGCACACAGAAAGATCTGATTTGGGATCTGAGACAGAGGCAGAGAGCAGTTGAGCAGCCTACTTACCTTCTGAACTTCTTGGATCTGGGGGGGGGACTGTTATACAGAGCTGAAACAAACCAGCTTGATGGTCCTGCCATTACCAAGATGTGATGGCTTCAGTTATTACTGGAGGAAAATGCTGACAGATTTCTCCTTGCTATGCTGGCCATGTTGCATTCTCTTGCACATACTACAGTGGTGGCAGCAACGATGGCAACTCTGTGTTGTAATGTGCAAGTAGGAAATGGAGACCAGATGTTGGGCATGCACTGGTCAGGGACCTGACCCTCATCTCTTTCAGAAGAGGCAGAGGAAAAGAAAGCACTGTAAACCTTACAGGTAAAATTACAAGTAAATACTGAAGGTGATAAACAATTGTCCACTTTTCCCTGAATTTAATCCTGTCTTTGAGAAGAAAAAAGGCAATTATAGAATAGTTAGAAAGACCTAAAACATAGACGTATCTTAGGCAGGATTCCTTCATGTGATGTTAGGCACCTGGGGGAACAGGTGTTTAAGTTGATCTAGGTATTTAAATTTCTGTTATAGCAAACAGAACCTTTATGGAGTCAGTTTATTTCATTGCAGTCAGATACACAGGACTAAGCGTCACTGAATCTATTGTCCAGGACTCTACTAATAATAACAGGAGCCTTGCTGTTAGGACACTGTAAACACCCACATTTAATCAAATTCTGCTCTTTATATCTCATTTGTAAGCAGATGAGAGAAGAATAAATGTCAGTACTGGAACATAAAGATGACTTAAACCCCTGGATTGCATTCAGTAGTTAGAAGACTCTGGATACACTGGTAGAAAAGTTACTGGACATACAGTTAAGGCTGAAAAATAAATCTGCTTTTACAAAAACACTCTGCAAATTTGGATTCAATCCTAAGTAAAAACTTTAATGAGAACTAAGACACTCGAGAAGATATGAGCATGAAGCTGACTTGCAATTAACCTATGTCCGATACTCTGTGGGACACATAAATTGGGAGAACATAGAGATCAAGGACTTGAAATTGAGTTTAGTATACCCCAGTAATTACTGTGAACAGCTAGCTATTACATGGGATGTCACTCTCAGTTGGACCAGAAGTTCGTGTTGGCACTAATAAACCCTAATTAAAATGTATTTGGATACACATTCAAAGGGGATTTGATTTAACAAATTTTTATTACATGGAAGTAAAAAAAACCCAAAAGAGATAAATAGTTATATCCAAACATTCTGATCAATTCTGCTTCCAACTGCGCCAACCATCACTGAAAAGACGGTGCCACACAAGGTGGTCACATCTTTTCTGAGATGGGTACTTTGATGCAATCAAAGCTTTTTCACTCTGGTGCAGTCTTTTACCATGTTCCACTTCTCTGGTATCTTTTTACCAAAACTCAACCCAAATTCCACTCTTACACCATATGCTGGGTGAGACTGAGCATTTCTTCATCACAGTGATCATTGTGGGTTATTAAAAAGAATATTTAATTTCCTAGAGAAGTATTATGTGTATTTCCTGCCTTTTTATCTGTCTGTCTATCTGCATTCACACACATGCATATATACAGAAACCAAATACTTTCAAAATGTTTCCCATGAAAAAGGCTGTCTCTGTATTCATATTTGCTCTCTTAGAAGCAGACATTTTCCTTTGCTGCTAAGAAGTAGGGAATCAGTAACTCACAATAACATATCTTCCGTTTAAGGAAAGAAAACAACGTAAAAAAGAGGTGAAGTCCCTCATATTCTTACTAAGGTGCCAGGAGGATCCAATGCTTATTTTTTTAATGCCAAAATATAAATCAAAGTAAAAAAAAAAGTCCCTCCCTCCTGAAAATTTTGTTAGGTAAGACACTGCCATTATCTCATATTTAATAAATAGAATATGACCTGAGAAAGACACAAAGGTCTCTCTCCTCATTGTTTTCAATTGAACAAGCTTTAATACTCTACTGAGATTCTTTACCACTGGGAATATTTCAGTGCAGTACAATTTGCTTCAAAGTAATAGCTTTCCTGCTAGAGCTAGTTTGTCATGTCAGAGGGGATGATTATTCATGATAAGCCACTGGCAATATTACCAGCGATTTTTTAAAAATGGAGGGTACTGATTAATTTCAGAAATATTAGCTAGTGAAAGCAGACATCAGTACTACAGAATGGATGAGACACTTGGAGTAACAGTTGCCAAAAGGTGAAATAAGCGAAAACCTGGGAACACATCAATTAAAGATGTAAAGTCACCCAATTTAATAGAAAATGACGTCTTTTGCTTACTTGATCAGAAAAACACTGGACCCTGCTGAGTATTAATGATTGGGAGGGAGGAACTGAATGTCCAAGACTGTTCTGTGGTCTATTATATAAAAAATTGCCATTAAGTCTCAAGAAATAATTAGCACTTTCTTTTTCTTTTTTTTTCTTTTCTCTTTTTTTTTTTTTTTTGTTTTTTGTGCTGATATAAGCTGAAACCCAAGAAGAAAGACTCAGTCTAGACATCTGCATTTTTTCCATGCATAAATTGTTGGCATGGGAGTAGTTATAGTGTAATAGTCTGTAAGGTGCATTAGTGAATACACAATACCTAGCCCATTAGTAAAGTCTGTCTAAATTCCAATCAGCAGATATGGCAGAAAGTAAGTAATATGCCAGATTCCTTTGTCCCATACAAATGAACATGAGGACATTTTGCTAACATTATCTCAGTATTTACAATAATAATTTTTAAAAATAAAATTGTATAACTGTCCTCTAAAATAATTTTACATTCCAACTATGCTATCCAAGTCAGAGCTACTTACCTGAATATTTTTTCTTCCCATTTCTGTTACTTCAGTGCTTCTCTGTTTAACTTTATTCTTCTGGGGTTTTCTTCCCCATCCTTAAACATTTTGTATAAATTCCTTTTTTCAGTCTAACTTTTCACATAACCTTTTTTGTCTAACTTTTTTTCTGCATCCCCAGTTCAGCATTTTTGGCCAGAAGATATTGTCAGCAGAAAAAAAAAAAAAGGGTAACTGATCAGTTCTGGAGATCAAATGGGGTTTTCTTTGATGCTGAGCTGGTGTGGTTGGGTTTGTTTGTTTCTCTGTTTGCTATTTTCAATGGAGAAGGGAAAAGAAGACACCAATGATGCCATTAAATATTTATCCCTCTTTCCCCTTTCTTCAAATGGTCACAGTGTAGCTTCAAGCTTTATCAAAACAGGTAGAGAGATAATTATTCTTTTCTTGATGGTGATGACTCTACATGATGATGTTAATCTCACATGGTAGGCTGGAAACATCAGCTGGGGTGGATGAATCAGTTCATGTTGTCTCTCTATACCTCAAAGTCATAGTAAGGGCAGCTGGCCAGGGGTACTGCTCATCAGCTGATTATTAAATCCAGGCTGTTCACACCAGCTCCGAACATTTTGCCATAATATATTGACTTCGTCTTTAACAACTTGGGGTATGAAGTTCACCTGTCTGCCTCTGCAATGAAACAGGTTTTCTCTAGAAACGACCAGAATAAATATTTAGAGTAATAGCAACAGTTTCAATAGTCCTGTGACTACTGGGACCAAAATAACATCTGAAACAACACTTGATTGTATTGCTTGGCTCGATAACATTTTAGCGTTGTTATCTCTACTAAATAGTCTAAAAAGATCAAGAAGCTAACAGTGCCAGAGACTTGGACAGATTTGTACACCTTTTGATGTAGAGCAGTATTTTCAGCAGTTCTAATACCTTGTCTAGAAATTTTTTCATGACTTTGAAGTGTTTTCCAGGGTATGGAGAAATAAATCTCCATAAATTTAATTTTTAGAAAATTATTTTATTTTTTAAATACTACGTATTTTAAAGACAAACTCTTTGTTGATGATGTTCACTTTTTAAATGGAAATAATAAATAGGAAGATATATATATATAATAGATAATATATAATAGATAATATAGATAATAGATAATATCGATTATATAAACAATGTTGATAATACTGAAGTTATTGTTTTTATGATATCAATAAATAAGGTACCATTAAAAAATCTTACAAGCTCAGATATCGCAGTAACTAACAGTGGTCTTTTGATCTTTCCTTAGTCTAAACTGTCTCAATGGACTACTGAAATTTAGATTCTGGTTTATGATACAAAAAAATATATTTATGACACATAGAAGTACATGGTAAAGATGTTTATAGTTTTATCTCCTGAAAATTCAGAAATGTACAGCATGAATTAATTCAAAATTAAAAACTGAGCAGAACTGGCAATATCTGAAAAATTACTTTTGGATTCAGATACCTGAAACCATTGAAAAAATCATAGCAGTCTTTAGATTTTAAGATGAGAAGAATTAATTTTTTAATATATTAAAAGACTGTTTCAATCAAAAATTACCTTTTTTAGAAATTTTTGGTGTAAAAGATGGAATTAATTTCTGTTTGTAAAAGATGTTTAAATTTTTCCAAGATGTTTAAACTGTGCTCCCTTCATTTTTAGGAACTGACAGAAACTGTCCCATAATGCCAAATCCTTCATGAGCAGTTCTCCTGATCTCCCTGCTTTCAGTTGGCCCTTATATAGTCTGTGTTTCTTTGAAGTGATTTTGGGTTATTTCCACTATTATGTGGTCTAGAAAATGAAAAGCAGAAAACCCCCTGGAGTCTGGAGTATATCAAAGACTATAGTTGGATTTTCCTGCTGCTGCTTTCTTTAATTGTCAACACAACTTTAATTTTGCTGCCCTCAGATAGTTTAGGTTGTTGTAGAGTACATGGAGTGCATTTGGTACAATGGTCCAAATCCTACAGTAACGGCATCACGGAGTAGCTATTGACATCAAGTTTTATATATGTCTCACTGTGAAAGGTGACATTTCACTGGAGAAGGTAATGTTTCAGAAGCATGAAACACTAGTTAGTTAATTATTATATAGCAATCTCAATTTTATAGCAGTCTCAAAGGTCTGAATTTCCCTGTGATTGGAAAGATTTGATTTTATTTTTTTTAAAATTATATTTCTTCTGAATGTCATCCCTGTGAGTGAATGAGGTGAACTTCTAGGCTGTTTATGTCTGAGGTAATCTGGGCTGCCATAGAAGGCTATCTTTTACTTTTTGGAAGAAGGGAACAGAATAAAGGAAGACTGTCTGTGGTAGTGTACAGTAAATACTGAGACATTCCTATGTTCAATTTCTACTGGCAGAAACTTTAAACAGAGCCTTATTTTTGTCCTGATTTTCCAAGCACTGAGTCTTCAAAATCTTTTCTAGTCTTTTTGAAGTCACTTCAAACCAGCATTGTATTTGTTTCCTAGTGCTTATTTCCAATCTGAATGCTTACAAAAAATTTTATCCTCATTCTGACTTTTTTACCCCTTCTCTCCACTCCCTTTTTGAGGTTGACTAAATCTATGATGTTTTAGAAGGTTTATGGGAACTGTTTCTTTCTTTCTCTAAAGATATATATGAATTTCAGCAGACTACTTAAATTTACAATAGTCTTTTCTGACACTTACCTGAAACTGCTGCAAGATTTCCAATACCAGAGGAAATATACTGTTTTCCTTCCCTTCCCTTACCTTTCCATTCCCCCCCTCCTCCTCTCTCCTCCTTTCTTTTCACTAGATTATGTCAATGTATAAATCTCTTTGGAGTTGTCCATATCTCAGATCCTAGATTTTAATGAACCAGGTATATAATCACAGAGGATTACTGTGTATTCCAATGGGCTTTAAATTTAGGGAATTCAGCTCAGCATTATATTGTCTGTTTTCCTGTCACATTGCAATTAATTTGAAATCTAATTAGTGCTATGGGACATTTGAACTTTAATTTTAAAGTGTAGTACTAAATATATCTTAATTTCTTCAGAAGTTACTTTTGTTTCAAGCATTATTTTATAGAGGGTATTTCCTTATATTCCACTATTGCCAAGAGCAAAGACTCTTCAAAAACCTTATTAAGTGACTGAATTCCCTTAATTAAGAATTCTCTTATTTACCAGTTTTACCCTATAGTTAATTAATTATTCTGATATGGACAACTTAATTTACTCTTTATATTTTTGCAAATAAAATTTCTCCAATTTTGAGAAATAGATATTTCTCCAAATATATCTATTTATATTCTAGAGACCCAAAGACCTGTACTTTACAACAAAGTAAATGATAAACTACTTTAGAAACTACAGTTTTACCTGCTACTGAAGTGGTTGTATTTTACAATTGTCTTAATGAAGTTGTCATGAAAAGAACTGACTACTTACCAGAACATTTTAATAAAATGAAAATTTTACTCTAAGGTATTTTATTTGATAATCAATTAGGAAATCTCTGTAGCTTAAGATTTTATTTCTAAAAGAACATAATATTTCAAAATATTATTGTCAGTACATAGTGTTCTGTGAGTGGTCTTCCCTGTCATTTTGACTTGGTAGGAGACAGTTCCAAGCTAACATTACAAATATTACAATTTAATTATGAAATTGACAGTTTTTCAGATCACACATTTGAGTAAAAAAAAAGACAGCAAATAAAGAGCAGTAAACATCTTTGGACATGTGGTGAGCTTTGCAGAGAAAGGAACAGTGAAAAGGAAATGTAAAATAAATATAATCCTTTTGATAGCTTATCTTTGCAATGGAACCTCTGTTCATGTCTTTTCCACAGAGTAAATTTGCTATGTTATCAAACACAAAATTTGCATGAATTCATTTTCAGACATGCTTTAGATATGATGTTCTCTTTAGGGCTGCTGGGAAGATTTCTGATGCAATTTCTGATTGTATGATGGTTACTTTCCACTTTTCAAGTAGAAAAATTGCAGGAAGAGCAGGTAGACACAGAAAAAAGACTGCAAGCTCAGAATACTAATGAAGGCACTTTTCACAATTAGTTCTAAAACAAGGAAGTCATAGCTCAAAACATTTATTCTTAAACACAGGAGTGAGAAGCAGGATGGCCAAATGTCATGGAGATGAGAAATTCCATTATTTGAAATCAAAATTATCTTTAAGAAAACCTCAAAACCCTTTAATATCTATTTACACTCTCCCCAAGCATAAAAAATTTTATTGCTCTGCAAGTCTGTAGTGCTAGCATGTATGAGGGGTATGAAATCTGGCAGGATTTCAATCACAGAGAGTATTTTTAATTTGTTCTGTGATGAGATTCCAAATGTCCTCTCTTGTTTTTATGTCTAGTTCTATTGCCCAGATGCTTGTCACATACGAGAGATTACCCTTATCTGGCTGAATGAGCAAGGAGGCAGTTGTTTTCAAACAGATCCCTTGTCTACAAGGCATTGAGGTATTATGTGAGGAATAGGAGAGAAGTATTGAAATATCCTTAGAAGGAAAGTTAATTACATACTGGGCATAAAATCCTGGGTATATTTCGGCTGACTTTGTTGAAACTAGACTTTCATCTGTGGTGGTGCTAGCAATGCTTTTAAAATAGAAGCAGAAGACTATTCTGTGTCAGAGAGTTATAAACCAACGTAATTAAATGCTTAAAGGCGAGTTAAAAACCCCTCTATTTTCCTGTCAAGGTGATAGTCTTATATTGAATGACTTAGAGGTTGCTAGATTTATGTTTAATCTTTTTTTAAAATTCCTCAAAGACTGACAACACTATTGAAGTTAAGCCCTCTTTGTTTGCAGTTATAGGAAATGACAAACAGTTTTCTGTTGGAGAACAAGAAATACAAACAGTCTCAATAAATATTTATTCAATATATGTAATAAAAATGGTATGGGTACTTTTGTTACATGAGATCCAGTTTCTTATTTTGCCACCTTTCCAATTTAAGCCTTCTTCCGCTCAGGATGTCTTCCATGTGAACAGGAGTAGTCCTACTGGTTTTTAGACCTTATGTTTCTTTAAAGAAGTAACATATTCAATGTTGACAGGAGAGAACAGAAACTTTTGTCCTTCTAGTAGTTTTTAAAACTGAGACAAGTGAAAGACCAGACTAAGTAATACTTCTAAACCTCTTTCAGAAAATGTGTCTGAAACACACAGGAGGAAAAGCAGTAGCTCCAGAAAATGTTTCAAATGTGGTGATAATATACAGTGATCATTTCTTTTTGACTGTACCAGTTCCACTGATTAAGTTATAGAGTTGCCAGTCAACCCTACCAAAAGACTGGAAAAGCAATTTTTGGTACCTTGTTAGAGCTTATGTAAGGGTGTTACGATCCAGTTCAAACCCAGAAAAGCGAAGCAAACTAAGTCTCTGTGCATAAACCAAAAAGAACTTAGAAGGTTCAAAATATCCCCAGAAATGAGATTAAAACCAAATGAGGTTAGATGTTGTTGCCAAAAAATGGATGTATTTTATTTAATAGTATAAGAGGCAAAGAGAAGGGAAGAGAAAACAGAGAGAAACAAATGGAAAAAAGAAGTGTGCGTGGGAGGTGGGGGAACAGGGAGAGGTGACAGGGGTTAGGTGGAAGCATATCACCCATCCGAGGGTCCCAACAATGTCTCGTTGCTCCCCTCCATCTGGTCTGCTGGTGGTGAAGGTTCCCCGGCCACACCGCTACATGCTGCCACACCACGCCGCCACATGCCGAAGAGGACAGAACTCTGTGGGTTAATATACACTTTGGGCCAGGTGGGAATGCCCATTGCAGGGGCTGGCTTGACACTGTCCCTTGCAACACTGAGGGTCTGTTGCATCATCCCTGGTGCTCTGGTGCAGGGTCTGGGCACTCCTTTGAGGGGGGCCCTGTGATGGGCCACGTCACCTCCTTCTGCTGTGGATAAGCTTCCCCCCCCTGTGAGGACCCCTCAGCTGGGCTCCTCTGCACAGTGGAGGAGGGGCAGTCACTGTGCCTCTGACCACAGGCTTTTCCCAGATACCCAAAGCCTTTCCTCCCTCCACCCCTTGGTGCGAAGGTCTGTTCAAGCCTGGCAGCTGATAGCCCTGGGGCTGTGGTCCTCATCTTGGAGGTGTTAAGCCTATGCTTAGTGAATGTCCCCAGCCCTGAGTTGTTACTTCATCTTATCTTCATCAGCGAGCAGTGTCAGCCCTCAGTCAGGGCCCCATTCAGGGTGTGGTAGTCCTCTCTTCAGCTTTTGCAACACAGCTTTAAAAGTCCTTTAAGAAAATGTTTAAGTCATAAAATATAATATTTCAGTCTTTGACAAAGGGCAAGAAAATCTACCTTACTCAGTTATTTGCCAAAAATATAACTATCTTTTCTCACAGCCTTAAAATGATGCAAACCACAGATGAGACTTGAACTTCTTTTGAAAATTTCATGGTGTCTAAACTTCATAATATCCTGATTTCCAGTAAGTTGTGCAGAGAATAGGCATCAAAATATCTTGTTTGAGAAAGCAAATGATTTTAAGAACAAATTGAAATAAAGTGGCAATTTAGTTAAGAAATCCTCAATTACTTGGAACCCCTATGAGCTGATATTCAGAGAGGTTCTTCAATGTTATTTATGCACTTCACAAACACAAGATTTTTGTGGTTTTTTGTTTGTTTTTGTAATAAGGCTTTATTAAGCAGGTCTGAGATTTCCTTGGGCTAAAGAAAAGAGTCTAAAATCAAGGAAATAAGAAATATATGTAAAAACCCCAAGAATAATTTACAAAAATAGAAAGTAAAAAACAACCCAAAATGATAGACATAACCAAGAGAGAAGAAGTTGTAACCAAGAGAATTTGAGTGGTTTAGGCTTCAGGGACACTTTATAGAAACCTTCCAGTACCTAAAGGAACTCTACAAGAAAGCTGGAGCAGGATTTTTTAGAAGGATGTGTAGTAATAGGACAAAGGGAAATGGCTTTAAATTGAAAGAGGATTAGATATGAGGAAGAAATACTTTGCTGTGGGGGTAGTGAGATGCTGGAGAAGGGTTCCCCAAGTTTGGATTTTCCATCCTTGTAGTGTTCAAGGCCAGGTTGGGCAATCTGTTCTAAAGGAAGGTGTCCCTGCCCAAAGCAGGTGTTTGGAAATATATGATCTTTAAGGTTCCTTCCAACCCAGAATATTTTATGATTCTAAGTTTTTATTACTTTGGGAACTTAAAATATATGACAGTAACAATTTTATGTGGTCAGGCAAAATATTAAATGTAGATTTTTCTCAGATGGTAGAAAGATCATTATAAAAGGAGCTGAGATAGAAGTGAGGATTCTTTGAAGTACAGAGTATTGAGTTAAACAGACACAGAGAATACAAGATAGTGTTTTCTGAAATAGCAGCAGCTCTGAAGCCTTGTGGCTGGCATGGATTCCCACCCCACTGTGAACAGATACCCATGTGCAATGTACTTCTGTGCCAGTGTGCTGTGGTGCAGGGTTGCTGCTTGTATGTACAACTCCCATGCAAGCACAGGGGGAACAGGAGACTCGTGAAGAAAGAGGGGGTTATAATGTCCTGGTAGGAAGGCACACCAGTGAGTGTCCTTAGTGTAAAAGTCACCAGTCTTTTCATATGAAAACACAGTAGAATAAGAAAGAAACATGCAAGCTGCTGGACGCTTGGGGGGGGAAGACAAAAAGGTGGAGAGTAGGAAGGAACTAAGCCCAGTACATTAAAGGAGATGATTACCTTTCATATTTGTACTCATGTGAAAAAGTCAATAAAACTTTGTTTTATTGGAAGTTAAAGTTAATGAAAGGAGGCTCATTTTATGAAGAAAAGAGTCATAATATGAAATGGAAAAGCATAAATTAAAGAGAATTAAGACATGATGAGAAGTGATAAAAGGTAAATTTCAAACACACTTCAAAGTAAAATGCAGTCATTACATCTGGTAAGAGCATCCTATTCTCATTTTTATAAATGGGCTCAAAGATCTGGGCGTGAGGCATGTCAGGACAATTAAAGTTGAGATAGAAATAAATATTAGAGTATTAGAAATAAATATTGAGTATATATTTTTCAAAACTGGGTAAGATTGATAGCAGAAGAAAAGAATTCACAGCATAGGGATGCATTCACATCACTGTGAAATTTGTCTCTGTTGAACTCTTTCTTTGAAGTGCTAACAAAAAGGATGAACATAGAGAAACCATAAAAACTAAGGTGATGATAATACAAGTGAACAGAAAATATAATATATGATAATACAAGTGAATCCAGAAAATAATTAACAGAACAGTCCATACTGATTTATGGTCAGCATGAAAAATAACTACTCTTTGCTGCCAAATACAGTCAGGTAATCAAAGATCACAAACAGAAAAAGGTGTTTCAGAAAAACGCAATGAACATGAGGAGAGGCAAGTGAATAAAGTAAATGTATTCTGAATGGAAGAGAACTACCATTTATGGAGACAAGAATAATTTTGCAAATAGTTAAATTGCACAAAAAAGAGGGACATGAAAATGAATGACATGGCTAAGGAATACTTTAAGATAGGTTTGACTGTATTTTAAGATAGGTGCAAGTGAAAGAAATGAAAGGAGATCACGTTATCAGAAATGAAACTGAAGAAAAATTCTGCATATGAACAAATCATCTTCCATTTGCTTGGTTTGCTCTTAAAATAAAAGAAAGCAAGTATTAAAAACTTATTTAAAAGGAAATACACAAGTAACTTAGAAATGTACAAGTGTGTTAATCAATGCAGACTCAGTATAATTATCTTTGGTAATGACTATTATTAAAGTACACACTAAACAAGGGAGATTAAGACTTAATGAAAGGCGTGGAGTACTTGGAAGGTGAAAGGTGTGGAAATATGCTATTAAACAGTATAATTGAATGGTCAGGAGGAAGAGAAAAAGCCAAAGACAATCTTGTTGAGTATTGAGTGAGTATAATTATGGGACATTCAAGGGCAAGGGGTATGGATGTGATGTAAGTACTACTTGCTTTGTTGGAAGGCAATGAAAGTTGAATAAATGTATTAAGAACTGCTGTTACTGATGCTCACAATAATCCCGCAATGACTCAAAGGATGACTGAAATCAGGAAGAGGAGCTGTGTTTTCTGATTTCAAGAAGTATTTATCCATGTAAAATTGATGAGAATTAAACATCTGAATTTTAAAATCTAGTAGAAAACAATGCAATGGAAACTTTGAATCATACTAGCTATTAAGAGAATATCATGAGAGGTGTTGTCATCACACTTACTTCAACAAGAGTTTTTCTTTTCTAGTCTAACTTCAAGCTTTTCAAAATTCTTTATTGTGTGCTTTGAATAAAACCTTTCTTTTAATGAAAAGCAGTTTGCAAGTAAATTCTGCTTGGAATGCTGGTTCTGAAATCTAAATGAAAAAGATCACAGTATATGCTACTAGTTATTTCAGCATGAATTTTACCTCTTGAAAATAAATGTCATGTTTTCCACATCTGATCAGACCAGTCAGTTAATGCACGCTGCCTATTTTGATCATACCCAAGTTGGACTGCCAAGGTGAAGAGCATCACAGAATGTATTAACATACGAAAGCAGAGATTAAAGTGTGTGTTGTGCACATGGATCCTGTTGGCATGATTTTTTATTTTCTAGAAAAAAGAGTAGACCTATCAAAATCAAACTTCACTGTTGGTTCATTTGGGGTTTTTTTTCCAATCTTGGAATTAAAATTGTATATTCTGACACGTGCATAGCTGTGCTACATTCTGCTAGTCATCTCTGAAGAACATCCAAGTTATATCATCTTGCAGCATATGAATAATTCTCTTTTGTTACAGTTTGAATATGGAATAAAAGGAGTAATTGGAACTTTTATATGTCATGGATGTTTACATTTCATACCTAAATATGAATAGGACTAATTATTGGACTGAATATGAAGCATTGCACTGCTTAATAAGTAGCATGTTGTCTCACAGGGCTCTGTTCACTCACAGTTGTGGCTCTGGGGTTTTTGGTTGGGTTTTTTTTGGTTTTTTTTGGGTTTTTTAAATATAATTTTATTTTGGTATCAGAAGACCTATTATAGATGAGTTTTTCTTTCTGTATTGACTTAACAGAATAGCCCACATGTAATTGAAAACATTTATGAAATAGGTACAGCAACAAAGGCTCTGCATTGTGGAGCTTTATTATGATCTTGAGTCAAAGTTTACACTGTGCTTTCTACACTTGGTCTGGAGAGATGCATGAAAATTAACAGTGCATGCTATTTAATTTTCAAGTCTTTCTCTAAGTTTCTTCTCTAATTCTATTGAAGTAGGTCTCAGCAAGAGATTTCTAGGAAAAACTAGATTGATAAATATGTACACAGAGCTATTTAATAAGACTTATTCCAGTGATTTTATTTGGTAGGAAGTGTTAAAGTTCGAGGATGTAGATCTTATGATGAGTAAATAACAGTTTATAGTTTGATTTTCTAAAGTGACTTGTGCACGAACTGTATTCCAAAAGACTTTTAAAGTGCTAAATAAAACATCTGAGCTTAAATAATAAATAATAACACATAAAGAGGATTTAAAAATAGTTCCAGTATATGAGGGAGATGCAAAAAGTGATAAATAAAACAGGCTCCTAACAATGAAAGTTGTGCAGGCACTGATATGAGAATGAATTCTCTAAGCTAATTTGCAGCAGAAGGTAAAATTTGCTATACATGTCAGATGAGATAAACAAATCCCTAATTACTTTCTAAGAGGATCTTTCCTTCCTGTTTTGTCCTATATATCTATGATACAGTGTTGTGTTAAAAGAGTAGTCATACTTCATAAGAGGCCTCTTTTCTCACCCTTGGAAATATATATGAAAAAGCTGCGGTAAAAATATTGTACATGCCACTCTTCTGTTGTCAAAAAAAGTTACTTTACAGCATAGCAATGTAAAGTGTAAAATTTCAAGAGATTTCTGCTTAGTACTTCAGGGAAAGATCACAGTATATGCTACTAGTTATTTCAGCATGAATTTTACCTCTTGAAAATAAATGTCATGTTTTCCACATCTGATCAGACCAGTCAGTTAATGCACGCTGCCTATTTTGATCATACCCAAGTTGGACTGCCAAGGTGAAGAGCATCACAGAATGTATTAACATACGAAAGCAGAGATTAAAGTGTGTGTTGTGCACATGGATCCTGTTGGCATGATTTTTTATTTTCTAGAAAAAAGAGTAGACCTATCAAAATCAAACTTCACTGTTGGTTCATTTGGGGTTTTTTTTCCAATCTTGGAATTAAAATTGTATATTCTGACACGTGCATAGCTGTGCTACATTCTGCTAGTCATCTCTGAAGAACATCCAAGTTATATCATCTTGCAGCATATGAATAATTCTCTTTTGTTACAGTTTGAATATGGAATAAAAGGAGTAATTGGAACTTTTATATGTCATGGATGTTTACATTTCATACCTAAATATGAATAGGACTAATTATTGGACTGAATATGAAGCATTGCACTGCTTAATAAGTAGCATGTTGTCTCACAGGGCTCTGTTCACTCACAGTTGTGGCTCTGGGGTTTTTGGTTGGGTTTTTTTTGGTTTTTTTGGGTTTTTTAAATATAATTTTATTTTGGTATCAGAAGACCTATTATAGATGAGTTTTTCTTTATAGTTTGTATTGACTTAACAGAATAGCCCACATGTAATTGAAAACATTTATGAAATAGGTACAGCAACAAAGGCTCTGCATTGTGGAGCTTTATTATGATCTTGAGTCAAAGTTTACACTGTGCTTTCCACACTTGGTCTGGAGAGATGCATGAAAATTAACAGTGCATGCTATTTAATTTTCAAGTCTTTCTCTAAGTTTCTTCTCTAATTCTATTGAAGTAGGTCTCAGCAAGAGATTTCTAGGAAAAACTAGATTGATAAATATGTACACAGAGCTATTTAATAAGACTTATTCCAGTGATTTTATTTGGTAGGAAGTGTTAAAGTTCGAGGATGTAGATCTTATGATGAGTAAATAACAGTTTATAGTTTGATTTTCTAAAGTGACTTGTGCACGAACTGTATTCCAAAAGACTTTTAAAGTGCTAAATAAAACATCTGAGCTTAAATAATAAATAATAACACATAAAGAGGATTTAAAAATAGTTCCAGTATATGAGGGAGATGCAAAAAGTGATAAATAAAACAGGCTCCTAACAATGAAAGTTGTGCAGGCACTGATATGAGAATGAATTCTCTAAGCTAATTTGCAGCAGAAGGTAAAATTTGCTATACATGTCAGATGAGATAAACAAATCCCTAATTACTTTCTAAGAGGATCTTTCCTTCCTGTTTTGTCCTATATATCTATGATACAGTGTTGTGTTAAAAGAGTAGTCATACTTCATAAGAGGCCTCTTTTCTCACCCTTGGAAATATATATGAAAAAGCTGCGGTAAAAATATTGTACATGCCACTCTTCTGTTGTCAAAAAAAGTTACTTTACAGCATAGCAATGTAAAGTGTAAAATTTCAAGAAATTTCTGC
>NW_008246058.1:8004553-8045024 GCF_000691975.1 Corvus brachyrhynchos
CTTGTGAATGTGCCATGAAGAAGATGATTTAATGAGCTCAAATATATACATGTGTGTATAATTTAAGAGTTGGCATCTGATTTGTTTGTTTGTAGTTTGTTATGAAATGTATATCATGTTTCTGTGAAAGAGGAACTCAGTGCGTTGTGCTTTCTCAGATGAAATCTCTCCACTAGAAGAGGGAGCTTGCTCTGAGCATCCTTGGGGAAGAGAAGATTTGGGAGTGCAAAAGGAAAAGCAGGAAAGCTGATCTAATATTTAAGCAATAAGAGAACAGAAAGCCTGGAGAGGGGATGTAGACCTACAGTCAGACTACAAAGCTGGTGGAAAATAAAAAATATCCCGCGGTCCCAAAAGAGTTAACTACCATAACAGCATTAGAACTTGAAACAAAAGCATAGAAAAGTACCCACCCTGCACAGTGCCTTGGGAGAGACCTTTTTACAGTTATTCTCTTCTTATTTTTCTCAGAAAATAGATTTTCTATATAAAAACTAAATTTTTTATAGTCCAAGAGAAATTAGGGTTTGAATGTAGGGGTAATTTTTTGATAGTTGAGGGTGTTCATTTTAAAAAGGATCTGTCAGCAGAGCAACCTTTCAGCTTTGACCCACTATACTGAATTTGGCTGGGATAGACTTAATTTTCTTCATGAGAGACTCTATGGTCTTATGTATTAGATTTGTGACCAAAACAATGTTTATAACACAAGAACATTTTATCAGTGCTTACACACACCATCCAGGCCTCCTCTGGTACTCATACTGCTGGGAGTTGGCAAGCAATTGGGAGGAGACACAGCTGGGATGCAGATGACCCCAACCAATAAAAGGGATATTCTAGAACATATGGCAGCATGCTCAGTGATAAAAGCTGATGGAAAGAAGGAGGAAGGGACCGCATTCAGGGTTACGGTGTTTGTCTTCCCATGTAACCATTAGGCCTGGTGTAGGCCTGCTTTACTGAGGTGATTGAACACCTGCCGGCCAAAGCAGCCAATGAATTCCTTCATCTGCTTTGATTGCATGCACAGCTTTTGCTGTACCTATTAAAATATCTTTGTCTCAACCCACGAGTTTTCTCACTGTTACTCTTCTTTCTCTCCTCCATCCCACTGCGGGGGAAGGGAGGCCGGGGTGTGGATGTGGTGTGTGAGGGAGAAGCTCTGGGGCCCTACCTGATCACTCTAGTTAAACAACATCCGCGTAGGGTCAGTCAAAACATGTAAACTGTTAATCTTAATACTTACATGAGATAATATAATGATGCAACAGATGGTTATTTCAGATTGAGCCCTTAAGTACAGAGTTTCATAACCCAGAATTATTGTTTGGGAAAAGCTTGTTCATAGTAAATAGACTTCCAGCCTTTTCCAGAGCCAAAATGCATGGAGGAAAAGCACAGAGTTAGCTGGTTTAACCTGTATCAGAACTGTATCCAAAGAGGCTCATTTACTCTTCCCTTTGAAAAAAAAAAGGGAATTGATGTGAATACTTACTTCATAGACAAACAAATTTAGTCATAGATGTTGTTATATATATTTATTTTCAAAGTTGCTACCATATGTCTTTAGATAAACAGTATGGAAAACACATTTGTTAGGTGGGTGGGGTTGCTGTGCATTAAGTGGCCAGCATTTGTATTAAAACATAGTGTTTACCTTTCTAAATGCAGTACTTGCTAAGAAGCATTTTGATATTTTCTCAGAAATCATGAACTCTAGCGATGTATTTTGTTGAAGGTTGATATAAAAACAGATTACTAACTTTTGTTTCCTTGGTATTTTTTAGGATTTATTTATACCTGTGGTGGAACTTTAAAAGGACTTAATGGCACTATAGAAAGCCCTGGCTTCCCATATGGATATCCAAATGGTGCAAACTGTACCTGGGTTATTATAGCAGAAGAAAGAAACAGAATACAGATCGTCTTTCAGTCTTTTGCTCTAGAAGAAGAATATGATTATTTGTCATTATATGATGGGCATCCTCACCCTGCAAACTTTAGGACAAGGTAAATAATAAATATTATTACAATTTAACTTGTACTAATATATTAAAAAATATATGATAAAATAGTTAATGTTTTATTATGGATTCCTTCTCATTTAGTCTTTAAGGTGCACTTCCTTTAATTAATCATAGGTGTCAAAATGTATATCAAGTGCTTTAATTCTAGTTAAAGTATGGGCTGAAATTAATGTAGCCCTCATAAAAGTTGTCTCAATGAAATGTAATTAATCAAGCATACGAGCATGGATAAATTAATGTAAAGTGAATATGAGATTGTAGAGGTCGCAGTTTGCATGATCTAGTAGCAGTGGAACTTTTGTAATCTTGTCAACAGGAGGCTTTTTATAAAAATCAGGAAAATATTAAGATAGACTAGGTAACTCTTCTGTGTGTGTTTGTATATGAGCATCTTCTAACAAAAAGGGATTACAAAAGTGAAAAAAAAAGTTTTTAAATATCAAGAGTGTGATGTGTCACAGAACATTTTCTATCAGAGCCTACTTCAGAATCTTAGCCCAAATGTTCAATTCTGGAAGGCTGCAGCTTATGGAATACACAATAATTCTACAATAGCAACAGATATATTAGTCATATATCTGCTAGTTATCTTTACTATCATCTACCTTGACTTCTGTATGTCAATTTGTCATCTACCTAGAGTTCTGTAAGGCCTTTGGCATGGCCACACAACATCTTTGCTGGTAAATAGGAGAGATTTGTACTTGATTGGGTGGACTGTTTGATGAATAATGCAGTGGCCACATGGTCACACCCAAAATGTTGCAGTCAACAGCTTAAAGTCCACTTAGAATTAGCAACAAGTGGTGTCCCTCAGGGGGTCTGTATTCAGACAAATACTATTCAATATCTCTGTTAATGATATGGACAGTGGGATTGAGTGCACCCTCAGCAAGTTTGGAAATGGCGCCGAGTTGAGTGGTGCACTTGATTTGCTTGAGGGGAGGGATGCTCTCCAGAGGGGCATCCACAGGCCGGAGGAGTGGGCCAATGAGAACCTCATTGTCTTGGGGCGACACTCATGACATTCAGTGAGGCCAAGTGTAACATCCTGGTCAGTTCTCAGTATCAATAGTGACTAGGGGATCAAGGGATTTAGGACAGTCTTGTAGAGAAAGACTTGGGGATATTGGTAGATGAAGAACTGGACATGAACCAGTAACGTAGATGAGGATAGGAGCACCTCCCCTACAAAGACAGGCTGAGAAAACTGGGGCTGTTCAGTCTGGAGAAGGGAAGGTTTTGTGGAGACTTGCAACCTCCAAGTATCTGAAGGGAGCCTACAGTGAAGTTGGAGAGAGACTCTTCATCAGGAATTGTAGTGATAGGTCAAGGGGGAATGGGTGCAATTGAAAGAAGGGAAATTCAGGTTTGTTATTAGGAAGAAATTTTTTACTATGAGGATGGTTAGACACTGGAACAGGCTGCGGATGCTCCAACCCTGGCAAGTGTTCAAAGACAGTTTGATAAAGCCTTGAGCAACCTTGTCTACTGGGAGGTGTCCCTGGGGGTGTTGGGACTAAATCATCTCAAAGGTCCATTCCAACCTCTTAAAATTCTCTGGTTCTATGATTAAGGTTGGATATGAGAAAGAAATTCTGTATAAAGAGTGCAGTAAGGTACTGGAACAAGTTACCCAGAAAAGCCCTTGCTTTGAGTAACCTGAAAGATGCCCCTTCCCATGACAGTGGGGTTGGAACTAGGTGATCTTCCGAACCAAACCATTCCATGATTTTATTCTGTGATAAAGAATTGCAATACCTGTTCCTAATCAGGGAACATCCAGTTTAATTTTACTTTGCATAATGATGCTCAAAGAAAGGGATGTGTTTTCATAATATTGTACAGTAAGTGTTGATAAACTGGTAATGATTTTTTTAAACTATTGCATAACAATCTGGCATCGGTTCACTAAAAGGAAAATGTAACTTGGTACTACAAGGAAACTAGAAAAGTAAAATTCTACGTCTCAAATTTGTGCTGGATAAAAATTCTCTTAAATGGTTAGCAGTCAGCAGATATGGAGAAACGCATCTCTAATGAAATTGTTTTTCTTTGTACTACTGTGTTTCCATTTCTATTTCCTGTTCCATGAGTGTTTGGATGCAATTCTGGTATCAGCTGCAGGAAAGAGGGAACCCATAGATGAAAGATCTGAGAGTTGTCTTCCACAACAAGTTTTTCTCCTTTCTATTCACTCCTCGAAAGATAAAACTGAGATTTTCTCAAATGTAGGAGCCTGAAAAGACCCTCACTGTCAGTCAAGACTTCTGTTGGTGAATCTACTCTAAGTTGCTATCTCAAGGAGTATGTGAACATTGCTGTACACAAATGCAAAAGAACAAAACTATTATTCCAGTTAGGAACCAATGGTCCTTACTGAGTTACAGTTTAAATAAGCATCGGGGAAAACAGGTGAAGATAGTTAGGAGGGTAAAGGGAAGATGAAAATAATATCTTGCAAAGGAAGAATTAGTTTTCTTTATGTCTTGTTCAAGCTGCTGAAAAGGTTTATATATATTTGTGTGCACATGTACCCTCACATATGTATAAGTATCTGGATACACGGTTATATAGATAGCTATATATGCATTTATAGATGTATGTGTGCGAGATGTTTTTTAAATTGAACTAATTCTTCAATGCTGGAGATTTAGAATATGTTTTTTTAGAAGAAAGTCAAGGAAACCTGTTATGCTTAAAATTTTCAGTATTTTTTATTTAGGATGCCATTAGATTCTGGTGAAGAACAGTGTAAGAAGCTGTGTGGAAGAGAATAGAATCAGTCAGCACTTAAAAAGGAAAAGATGATTAAGCCTCAATATAGGGCTTGAAATAGACTACTTTTGCAAGATTTACAAGATCTTTCTACATTCCAGAGTGTGGGTGTGGAAGAATAGTACACATTTGTATGAGTGGAGAATTTGTTTTTAAATTAAGAAGGCATGATAGTGAAATTTTGCAAGCTTTACTAAATCTTTCATGATGACATTTATTTTCTCAGATTGCTGTAGTAATTAGTGAGGTGATGTTTCCCATTGTTTTCTTTTTACAAATAAGTGAAGTTTTACTGAGGTGCAGTTGCTTGTGGAAACTATTCTTCTAGCATGACAATGGATTTTGTCATTTTACTTAGTGAAATTAATGAAAGTGTAATCAGATTATACTTGTCACCCTCCCTTTAATCTTGTAACAGACAAATATTTTCAGGGGACTACACATGTGTATTTGAAAAAATATATAACTAGACAGCTTAAAAGGTTGTCTTGGATAGACAAAGTCACTACTTATGTTTTTTTACTTTGATATTGTGGAATAACTTTTATATTAATTAAATGATTTTGGGTTGACTATTTGTGAAGCTCATCACCTTTGACTCCCTCCTTGTCCAGTTTTGTACTTCATCTAATTGATCTCCTCAGAATTAAATCTTGTTGAAATTACATAATTGAATGTCCTCAGCTTTTAACTGATTTACCTGGCACTTAAATGGCAGCTAAACAGTAACAAATCGAAAAAAAGCATGTCAGACATGACCGTTATGCAAAGTGCAGTCAGTATTTCATTTGCATCTTTGTGTTACTGTGTATGCTTGATTTAGTGTATTTCACGTGATAATCTGTGCCTCAAATTATAAATACAAAATAGCTTAACACAGTGAAATTTATGCCAAAAAAACGTTTTTTCATAAATCATATTTGCAATTACCTACAAAAAAAAAGTTTGTTTTCAGAAAGACATTTTTACTTCCTGTATTTGAGCCAAGCTTCCAGCAAAATTTCATACTTGGGAGTATCGCCGGGTCATGTAACAGACACCGTCTATTTTTAGAGCTTTCTTGTTGCCCACCCAATGCATATTTGTGATTTTTGTGTACCCTTTATTTCACATTTATACAACTAGCTCCCCTCAAAATAAATGATTGCTTTTAAAAACACTGTCTAGACCTTATTTTGGTAAGTAGCTAATACTTCCAACTCCGATTCGGAAGAAAAGAGTTGCATTTCCAGATTAAGACTACTGTTCAATTTTTTCCAAATTTCTGTCTTTCTCATTATTTTTATGTGGTACTAGATGAACCATTTCAGCGAAGCTGATAATATGTTTTCAGTTTTCTGAGTGCCCAGCTTGAGAAAAAAGGATTTTGTTTGCACTAGTGATAAGAAATCCCATGATTTAATGAAGTTAGCAGAAGGTATGCTTGAACCGATAAAACACCTCATAAATCAACTGCTTTGCAAAGCCAGTTGGAGTCATCTGATGATACCTTTTGCGTGTTATGAAAATAGTCTTTAGTGCAACCTGCAAATAATTCACTGTACTAGCCTTATCTTAGGGAGTGGCAGGAAAAGAGCTGCTCCATGTAGGGCACAAGCTGGGAGCCAAGGAGACCCCACTCAGGCTGTGCTGTGAGGCACAGCCCTGCAGGGGCTGCACATGGAGAGCAGAGCTGGGACTCTGACAGGGTCCAACACAGCACCCCACACAGCCAGTGATGAACCAGTCCAGGGTCCCTCCAGACAGTGCAGCTGTGAGCAAAAGGAAACAGGGCCAGCTAAGCTCCCCACAGAGTAGGACTGAGAGGCTCATGCAGGAGGGAGGGATAGGGACAGAGCTGCAGCAGGTCTGGATGCCTCAGGGTGGGTTGAAACAGAGGCCCAGGAACCATGGACAATGGTGGGTGGCAGTGCCAACAGCTGAGGCTTGTCAGGGCCAGGAAGGGTTATTGATTTCCTCAGAGTCCTGATTCTGCATAAAAGAATCCCGGAGAAAATTATTTAATACTTGCCTATAAAGCAAAAGATATGGACCGAACTATACAAGTTCTTCATTGTGTACTTTTCAGGTCAGTCCTTGAAAAGTCACATGGAAACCGTAATTAAACCATGTGCTTTGAGGCAGTGATATGGTGTATATATAAGTGGATGACAGAATGGCAATATGAACCGTGATATTTCCTTGCTATTATTTTTCTTTGCAATTTGGATAAGATCTTGTTTTCTTCTTTCTTTTTGAAATAAATTTCTGAGCATAAGCATACTGTCAGTAAACATCCAAAAGTACGTTGGTAGTTTTCTTTTTTTTTTTAAATTAAGGAGTTGGGTGATTAGAATTGAATACTAATTTGAAACAAGGTGTCATACTCAGCAGTTGTCTAAAACATTTTTTTCTCTAATTAGCCACCCCAACTTGCAGTGAAGTGTTCAAAAAAGCTTTAAATATTTGAATAATAACATGACTATACATATATATATATACATATATATATATATATATATACCCAAACTCTGTTCACAATTCCAAGGAAATATGTTTCCAGATTTACTAGTACTTAACCAGTTAATTAATTTAACCAGAAAATTTAATTGCCAGTTAAATGTTCATCACAAAATTAACACTGCATTGAAATCAATGAAATAAATTCAGATCTATTTTAAACAGAGAAATAAAATGCATCCCTTATGCAATTGTACTGGGCTAAGTTGTAGCATTTAATACAGTATATTTATGTCTCTTTGTGTCAACTAAAATAGTCTTTCATATGTTTATGCTCAGAAAGCAATTTTTTATTAGCCAAAACTATATTTTACAAAACTAAAAATAAAATTATTTTGGAAATGATTAGCCTACCTTAGTGTTCTGGTAAAAATCATCAGAAAATTCCATCATGTGTGTCTTCATAAGCACAGACATAGTGTGAAAGTTTGGAAAGCTCCACTGTTAGAAATATGATATAATCATTTTGTGACAGCTATTCATTTTTTGCATAAGTGAAAAAAAGTATGAATATGTTTATTTAACAATAATAGTAAGTGGAGCTGTGAGAAACTGCCACAAAATGGAATTTTTGATCACTTAATAAATATATATTTTCCTTGTATTGAGAGCCTGCAAGATCAGCATGTATCTGCAGAGATATTTCTAAATGTTGATAACGTCAGTGTGTCCAAAGATTTAATTGTATTAAAATCTTCTTTCTAGCGACTGGTGGCTAATTTTCTCTTAGGAACTCTGAATGGAAGGAAGCTTCAAACATAGTGTTTAAAAAGGGAGTTAATACTCATAGTTTTTAATCTCTTGTATTTAAGCAAGATAAATCATCCTTTCATCTATACTCCCTGTTGAGGCCACCAAGAATTAAATGTACAGGTTACCTGATCAGTGCTGCTGAGCTGAATAGGAGAAATTAACTGAAATTACTGGAGACATCCGCTACCTGTTCTCTGTTGGTGAATTGGTCTCCTAAAATATCTGACTCCCTGATTATGCCTATGTTTTTAACATTTACTCCCCTTAGAGAGAAAAAATATTTTAAGTAGATTAATATGTAGTTCTTTAAAATTTCAGCATGCCCCTAGTGTTAAATATAATTTGGTATTGGCTCCTCACTCAAGTACTTCCAAAGGTTTGAATCTGGTACTTAATCAACAGACTCACGCTGACTATAAAATTAAAATTAATTTCTTTGGTCCAACTTTGGTAAAAGCAGAGAGAAAAATGACTGTAAAAATGTGTAAAATTACAATTAATCCTTAATATTCATTCATATTAAATACCGTTACAATTACAGGTAGCTGAATTTTCTGTTTGCTTGGCTCTGGGGAGAGGCTCTGGTAACTAAGAAGGGCATGGAAAACCATCAGACATGCCAGAACAAGAAGCCAAACTGGCTTGTCTGGCCATGCATAGGAGTTGGACCTGTCTCAGTGGTCTGCAGGACCACAGAAGGAGCTGAATGAGTGCTTTCCCCACCTGGGGAAGGAACACCCATATGGGTGAGCTGAGCACCCCACCAATGCCTGCCCCTAGCCTGACAACATTCTCAGATACCTGTCTCTCCATAATAAATGTGCCTGGTATTACTGACAACATAAGCAAATGTGTTTTAGCTCAAAACCCATAGTGTTGTTGCTCAAAACCAGTCACAAATTTAAGGTGTATTTTTTCTGAATAATTTACTTTTTTTTTAGTATTATTTTAGAGTTTTGAAATCATAGAATTATCCATCCTTTTCTCTACATCTAAAATTTTATTGAAAACCATTCAGGACACTGGATAAATAAAAACAAATCAAAACAATACCAACAACAAAATCCAAAGCAAAATTAAGAATACTTTGCTAATTTTATGTTCTTAAAATATAAAAAGCACTAAGTAAACTGCTAACAATCTCTAATTTTAAAAGGGGGAAAATATATTTCTAGAAGACTAGATTTTGCCTCTAAAACTTTCTATTTTTAAAGTGAAAGGATTATAATTTACATCTTCCATGTGCTAAATTGTCAAATTTATTTTACAGATTTTTTTATGAAGAAAGGCCAGCAAAGAATAAGTGTTGGCACTAGCAGAAACTTCCAGTGCCCTCATTTAATAGTTCCGTTTGCTTTTGTATTTCTTATTCTGACACATATATTTTTCTCCTTTTAATAGATATCAGTCTGTGTCAAACAGGCAGCTATTAGGCTATTCTGTTAATACTGTCATGTCAACTAATACCACCCTGGTAGCTACCGTAAGCCTTTTTTTCTGACTCAGACCCTTTCCTTCTCCTGGTCCTCAGAAATTTATCCATATTTTTTTCAGAACACTTATATATATGTATGTTGGATCCTTTACTATCTCCCAGCCAAGCTCCATACCTTATGTTTTTTGGGAAACTATTAAGCTATTATTATTGGAGCAAGTGCTCCAATCTTTCTCATATTCATTCTCCTCAAAACCAGAAGTCAAAAAAAGCCCCACATTTTTTCTTTGCTTTTACTTCCTTCCTCCTCCGTTTCTGCTATGTCAGGGTTTCCACTTATAGAATTTCCTGACTGTAAGACTTGTTTTACTTGCCCTGTCTTTTCTCACTTCCTCTCCCTTTAGGTGATCTACAGTACTACAAGACATAGTGCAGGGTGCCCAAAACTAGTGCCAATGTCTTGTCTGGGCAAAACGCCACAACAGTGTGTTGATTCTCCCTCCTGAATTCAAATTTTGTTGTATTGAACTCCATTTAACTTCATGCATGTGTATCCTTTTTTTCTTTTTGTTTCTCATATGAAAAATTCCTTCTTAAACCATATAAACACCCTTTCAGAGTATTTTATCAATTCATTTAGATTACTGCCATTTCAAACAGCAGTTGGAGTATCTAACTCCAAGTTAATTCTGTACCTTTCATTTACAAATATAACAGTTGCTCAAGTAAGAAGACTCTACTAACAAAATAAAGAAAAAAATGTCAGCTCTGTGAGGTTCTAGATTAAATCTGGCAAGCTCTCTTTGATTTTTTGGTTATCAGGGCTTTAAGACATGTCACAGTGGAATATTTGCAGTCTTCATTCACAACTAACTCTGAAAATTGAAATTTACAAAGATTTCTTTTTCACTCTCCTGCTTATGTCTTTTTGGATATTGATGTAGACCAGGACTTGTTGATAGGGAAACAATGAATCATTTACTGTACCTCAAAAAGTTCCATTATCAATCACAGCTCTGATTTTTTTCAGCTCAGGCTGTTTATTATGCCCTAAGAATACACATTTTTCTCCTCTCACCACTGTTCACTTTCTGTCCAAATTTTCAACCAGAGCAGATACTGTGAGCTGATTAGGATCAAATTAGGGATTCTCCACTTTTGAAAAAACTTCAAGTGTCTTATCTCATTGATTTTTATTTCAGCTGCTCCATGGCTCTCTAGACATCTCCATTATTTGCCTGGAAAGATAAGAAATAAAGGAATTTAATTTCAAAATTTAGGGACTAGTGAACAAAACCAAACAGGATGACACTCTCAGTTCTTAAAGAAAGTGAAAATATAAAAGGTATAAATCCTAGACAAAGACCAACGAGGAGATAAGGATACAGAAAGCAACAGGAACAAATACCAAAGCAGATGAAGGAGAGAAAAACGGCAATTAAATAAAGAAAGAAGGCACCATCAACAAAAGTGGAAAACCGTGAGATAGGTAACAGAACTGAATGATTCTTAATAGGAAAATTTTCACTGCATGAACAAAAAAATAAATACTGCAAAGCTGTAAACAGAAGGTATGTAGAATCTTGAACTGAAAATTGATAGGGACACAACAATAAATATCTACAAGCAAAACTTGTAGATAAGAGAAACAGATAATTGAAAGAAATGTAACAGAATGAAATGTATAGGTAAACATATTCAGCTCTATATGGATTCTGAGTAGACAAGACATTTAAACAGATTTTTTTTTAGATCTGAAAAGTTTGCTTTATGAAAAAATACACTGAAGCAATAAAACTCTTGGCACTCTTCCTATAAATGCAAAGCTGAAACATATCAATTGTTCTATACTCTTAGGAATATTTTGATACGATTTTGAAAGTCTAGACACTGATTGAGAGAGAAAGGTATATAATTAAAACTGATAAAAGAATGTGCTAGCCCAGACAAGGTGCCACTTGTCTCTTGAATTTATGCTTACATTACTGCAAAGAAGCCAAGGTTTTTACAAGTTTGGAAAGAATAGCTAGCTAGAAGGGAAATCTGAAGTTAAATTGTAAGGATTTTGAACCCAAACCCAAAACCAAACCAAACCAAACTAAATGAAACACAAGCAACCAACTAAAACTTCAGCTATATTTTAAGGTGGAGGCAACTTCCTAGTAACTGACATTAGCAAGAGACTTTCCCATTATCAGCCTTCCATAGGATATCTTTCCTTGAACTGAATGACCAGTTGAAGTGGCTGATGGATATTGGACTAGCTTATTTACTTCTCATGTAGTGCAAGATAAACCTCTTTTACAACCTCTGAGTTTATTATCTATCTTTGGAAAAACTGGTAACTAGATTTAGCTGGTAACTACCTAAATATGAGGAGTGCACACGATAGTTTTGTAATGAGATGAGTGTGGTCATCTCTGAGAAACAAAAACTTTACTTATTCACTTTTCTTTGTGTTGTTAAATTGCTTAATGGCATTTGAAATAACCTAGGAAGAAAAGTTGATTTTTGTTGTGGAGGCCATCTTTGCACTGTAACACAACAGGCCAGCACTGTCTGTGGCCATTAGTTTTCCATCTATGTTTCAGTGATAGAAAGGAATAGAATGATCACAATAATAGTCTTGTCCCAGAAAGTTGTAGTCTATGGGAAAGCATCATTCTATTACAGGGTTGTCTAACTGTTAGACCTGTTTACATGACATAAAGGTAACCCTTAAACCAGCTGTTAAATTCACCTTGTATTGTTGCAATTGACAGTATCAATAAAAATACCTTATAAAGTTGATAATTGAATCAGAATATATCTGGAACTAAATATATTGTCACTAAACTAAAACCTGAACATTTGGTTCCTGTGTGAATAGGCTATTTCTATTATCTTTGGAGAAAGTCATGATCCTTCTAGTTTAACTGGTACGTCTGCAGAAAGCCAAAAGGAACCTTTGAGGTTTTGTGCAAATATAGGTGTGTACGTGTATTTACATATACACTAATTAGAAAGAAGATCAGGCATACAGCTTGACCTAGAGAACTTTTCTCTCTGTCTCTCTAATATTTCTCTTATATTATGATTGTGGTTCCTTATTTCTGAAAAGTGACTCCTATAGATTATGTTACATTGCACAGTTGGAAATTAATATTTTATCATTCAAATTGTTTTGATGCCTGAAACTTAAGAACAAATTAATGTCAATAATATACTGGAAATCCCTGAATATGTTATGGACGAGAGACATTGCCTACCAAAAAAACCCCAAACCAAAAAATCACAAAAACTAAACCAAAAACAATGCCAAAAAGCCACCACACCCCCGCCCCCCCAAGATCCTTTTTAAGGGTTAGTAGCATTAAAAAATTCTCTAAATCTGATGTCATTTCTTCTGTATCCAGTGCAAGTCTTTAGGATGTAAATGTAGCAAAAGAATTAGTTATGCAGAAGTGTCTTTTTCATTAAGATTTACAAATTCAGCCATGAAATTATAGCTTTTCTTATATGGTCCAATATGCTTCCATTTTGCATTGTAAAACATATATCCTACACATCTAGTTTTCAGTGTATAAAAAATTTAGCTTCTGTATGTCTGTAACCTATGTACAAAGAACTGAGGTAATTTTGCTCATTAAATGTTGCTGCCTTATAATATGAAACAAGCTGTGCACAGAAATGAATGTGTATTTTATCTAGTTTTAAAGAATATTAGAAGCTCCTCTGAGGTAAAATAGATTTGCTTTTCTTGCTGACACTCTCCATATATCCACCATACTAAAATTATATAAGTAAACTAAGTTTAACTGAGATTTTCTAATTCTAATCTTTTATTAGATAAATGCTGTTCATTCTCAACTCTGGTCTGAAAGAAACCGATAAAGACTTCTACTGCTAAAGTCTGCAGGTGGACATTTCTCTAACACTTTTTTACAAGGTGATTAAAGTTGTTGATGAGAGAGCTTCTCCAGAGTAACCAGCATCTATCTAGAAAGAATTGAGCTCATATTTTTGGGTGGAATGCTGGGTGCTGGAAAAAGAAAAATGAAAAGGGCCTAGTGTGATGATCTAAATAGTAAATGATACATACAAAACTGAGGAATGTTTTGGAGAGATATTACATAAGTAAGATATGAGAGGAATGAGAGGAGATAGGTGCTGTAAAGTGCATAGCAGACCTATATACTCCCAAAGGGAACTGACACACTTCAAAATGTCAATATCATGAGTGGTGACAACAACTGCATTTTTGGCTATTTCTGTACTGTTAATTTTCATATATTGCACTATTTCAGTTGTCATTTAGAAAATAGTTGTCCATAATTCCAAAAAGATTTATACAGTTTGAAGGAAATGGTAAATACTAAAGGACATAATTTTCTAATAGAAACCACTGACACGCATTTTTTGTCATGGTAAAATCTGGAATTAATTCAAAGTAATGTTTGGGTTTTTTTCCTAATTTGAAGCTCAGTAATTTCTTAGGTTACTGCCTTCATTACATACTATGATACTTGGTAATCCAGCTCTATAAATATAATCTGGATGAAAAAAGCACAGTGGCATGTTAATCATGGTAATATATTTCATAGCCTTTTGAATATTGATAATCGTAAAAATATTCTTTGCCTAGTTCCATTACAAACATGTTATACCAGACCATGTGAAAAAGAATCATGGCTGTAATAGTTCCTATTAATTATTTTTATTTCCTGTGTGATTTTGAATGAGTATGGGAAGTGAAAACGTATTTAAATATAGAATTGAAAAAAATACTTAAAATGTAAAAACATCACAAGATCCTCCATTCCCCACTCACACACAAAAAAAATAGAAAAATCAATTAAACCTCTTGACTGTCCAAAATACAAAGAAATATGAAAAATTACAGTATCCACTAAATAAATCAGTTAAACTTTTTCTCCCAAATGAAAGACTATAGTAAATATTACCAAAAAGTATTATGTTTCCACATATAAATACTATGGACAAGTCTCATTATCAGGAAGTGTATTATAAATTATACCAGTTTGGTTATAGGGAAGGTAAAAAATTATAATGGAGATATCTTGCTTTTCTGAAATTAGATGAAAATCTATGGATTTGACTACAGTTTTGCATGAAAAATAAGTACTGAATGTATTTGTAACTTCCTCTTTTCATAATATTACTTTCACTATCAAACTATTTTCTACAATTTATATTTCATTTCATTGAGCACTCAATAAAATTGTTTTATCCATTTCTATCCTACCTTTCTAAGACCCCCCTAATTAATCATTGTCTCATAATTTTTTTTTTTTTTACTTAACCATTCCATATTTGCAGTTCTATCTATGAATAATTTTTTTTAACATCACTTTTTTTTTTCAGGATATCAACTAAATTACTAAAATTATAAAATTACAAAAATCCCTCACCTACAAAAATGCTAGACAAGTTTCTATTTCTATCATAGTATTTGCACCTGTAATTAGCAATATGCTGGTAGGTTTTCAGCTTTGGGTATACTGGAAGTTGGAATTACATTTGAAACGATTGTTCAATTTTATGTGGAGGTTTTAGAAACCTTTTCTCTTGCCCTGTGTTTTGCCTGAAGTAGATTTAATCTTTCTGTATCTAAAGTTTTCTTTATGGTTGTCTAGGGAAATTAAATCTAGTTTGCTTGGGTTTTTTCCCAGTCTATTATTGGATATTGTTTTTTGTTTAAACATTTTGTTGTTTAGAACTGCACTATGTTATCGATCAACATGCTGTAACACCAGGTTACATTATTATGCTAATGTGATCCAGTTATATATGGAAGCGGCTCTTAACAATGGTTTATGAGGTGCAGCTGTAAGAAATCTTTTAACTGATAGTAAGCCATGAAGAAGTCAAATCAAAAACATGAGTTACTTTTTAAAAAAATAATTATAACCTTTGGCACACAAACAAATTTATTTATTTATTGTGCTTTATGTTTGGTTGTTGGTATGGCAGGTTTTTTAGCAAAAAAATGTGTTTTCTTAGACAAAGTCTTTTTTTCAGATTGGTATTTAGAGTAGTGGCCAGTTATTCTTGATATTGAATTCAAAGTTAAATTTGAAGAAAGGTTCAAATCAAGACCAACTTTGAATGTTCTAAAAAATCCTATTCACTTTCTGCCCTGTTGAATGGATTGTGTCTGAAGAATAATTTTGAACTGATTTCACACTTTGTATTATGAGACTTAGTGGTTTGAAGAACTTATATTTAACATTTTTATAAAGCATATATACATAAAATGTAAGGAAAATGGAAATGTTTTAAACTTTCTACATAGGCTTTTTTTTTACTGTGTTTATCAGTTCCAGTACTAAAAAGTAACAACTCTAACTCCTTATGTTGGTATGAAATGTAGGTATCTTTTTTGTGAGATATCCTGTTTACAGTAATGATTGTTTCCTTTAAAAGTCTTGTTTACTCCCCTATCTGATTCTGTTAATGTCAGTCAACATGGCTCTGATAGGGAATCAAGATAACACAGACTAACCTATCCTTTGATGACTGTAAATTGATCAGCTAAGTGGAATCCTATTTCTATTATAAATTAATTTTTATTTAAACCCATTTGTTAAAAGGCAAATGCTAGTTGCAGACCTGGCAGTCCAATTACTATCTACTGATACTCATTTTATGTGAACATAGCTATTATCCAATCCTAAATACAGAGACAAACACTAGTTGCATTTTCTTACCCGATTTCAGCAAAAGTAACAGAATCTTTTAAAATCTCTTTTCTGAAATTATTGTGGTTTTTCGTTCTTCATTTTGGAAGTACTTCTTCTTTGTTAGAACAGTTATTAGAAGATTATGAAAAGTGAAGGTTAGAATAAGGCAGATAACACACTTCTGTAATATTATCTATACTTTCCAAGTTCAAATTTTTAATTCAGATTTTTGTCCCTTGAAAGTGGGACCTTATCTTCTATTTTAAACTCAGGTATCCTTTTCTTAAAAAATGCTTTTCATTTTCCTGCTAGAAGTTTTGCTATGGCATTTCATATGTAGTAATCAATATAGAATTAATAATTTATCTGCTATGAGACTGAAAATTACATGGTTTTATTATTTATGTTTATATAGTACATAAATTGTACTTATGTAATAGATACATTAATTTAGAACCCTTTATTTCACTATGTTTGTAAACACCATTCTAGGGTCACATTTATGATTTGATGGGATAAAAAGCACCTCAAGAGCCACAACTTTTTTCCCTAGATCTGTCTTTTCCAGAATTTTAGATCTGCAAATGTAAAATATTTTCCACTATATCCTGGTTTTCTTATCTTCCACTTTGCATTTAATTTGATCATCTGTTTCATTGCTTTTGTACCCACCACACCCCCAAGGGCATTTCACAATGGATATCAGAAATTCAGAGCTTAATTTCTCACCGCAGTGGTCAAAGAGGAAGTCTTTATTCATACTTATTTCTTCATTGCACTGGATTCAGGCTTTGCCTTGAAATACCATATGCTCCAAACCTCTACGTGTAAAGATAGACATTGGAGGAGAGACACCTTTACTCTAGCATCCTCTCTTCCCTCTCTTGCTCTTTCTTTCATACTCTGCTTATATGGTCTCCTTTAAAGTGACTGTGTGAAAATTAAGTTGGTTCCAACTCTGAGTGAAAGATTTCTGGAAGAATATGAATGAAATAAAGTCCATGGGATTTTGGTTTGCTTGTTTTAGCTATTGCAGCTAATTTAGCTGATGAACTGGTTGGTTTTATTCTATTGGTTGCCATTACTCAGTATTAAAAGACTGAGTTTTTCATATTAAAAGCATAGATTCTGAAATATGTGCATACAGTTTGTTCTCTTTCATATGCCCTGCTACTACAAATTTATCTCTATACCAGAACAGAAATAAAGTGTGTGGTGATAATGTCACAAGCCTTTTGCTCATGGATGAATTCCAAAATGATGCAGAATATTTAGTATAAGTTGAAGCTGTTCTGGAAGTTCCTGGCACCTACACTGGTGATAAGCAAAATATGGCATCTCTCCTTTACATATTGTGCTATTTTCACACATTAAGGCAAAGTTACAAAAGATAGTCCAAATCATAAAAGCTTGTTGTCACTCACAGAAGCAAACCCGTCTCCCATGTTCCTCTGATTTTGGCTGTGGGATCCTTCTCTTTTTTCCATTGGCTCTGGCACTCATCAGGCATATCACTTTGTGAATATGCTTCCCTCTGCTAACTGAATTGACTCGGGTTTATTTTTAAAGCATTAGTTCTCCATTGGGGTGGTTAAATAAATTCAGAGAGAAGGGTGCAAATGACTAGCTCCAGTGTGAAGTCAGTGTTAGAACTCCGGGAAAACTGGAAGAAGCAGGTTCCTCTCCTTTGGTGCTTTGAAAGCTCCAAGATCTCCTAAAATATATTGTCAATCTTTACCCAGTTTTAAGATGAGGACAACAGACTATATTGTCACAATGTTCCAGCTGCTCAAGGATAAAAATATGTACTGCTTACTTCATTTTTTTTTTAATCTAGTTACTTTAAGGACCTAGGATTCTTTCAAGTTCTCTCAAGGTTATTGTTTTGATATGTTTTGTTCTTATCAGTTTTTCTCTCCAAGAAGCAGGCAAATCCACATCCTACAGATTTTTAAAGACTATTTGTATGTAGTGCAATATCTCATTCTTCTTACTTATCATTTGAAGTTCTTGATATTTTTATGCCTTAAAACAAATTGACTGCTTTAGAAAAGATAATTAGTTATAAAATCTGTTTCATTTCTGATGCTAGAAAAAAGTGGAGAGTTGTATAATAAGTTTTACACTGATAATGGATGATGGCAGTTTTTAGAAACATGTTTTGTACAGAATATAGTGATCATACCAGAACCTGATGAGTGCTTTATTGTTTAGTTCAAAGCAGCTGTTCAATTAACAATGTTCAGCCTTGACCTATGATCATTGTTTTAAAATAGTAGATTGCATGAACAGTTTTGCATTTTGACAAGGAAAAATTATCATTTGACAAAAAACCAATTAGTTCATAAATCATATGTAAATTTGTTAATGACTTGTTGAATAAAGTATAAGATATTTTTATCACTATTTTCAGTGAGATTAAAACTTGAATCTAGTTGACCACTTCTGCTCAATCAAGTTTGCTTTGTTTTATAGACTATTAAATTCTGTTTACTTATTTTAGACCTACTGAATAGATGTATAAAAATTGTAGGAGTTACTCCTACTTATATTTTAATTAGAATACTTTTAAGGAAGCCTTTACATTTCTTACTTTCTTCCTGAGTCGATGAGTAAGTAACTGCTTCTTTAGAAGGAAAATTGAAAGACCAAAGATAACCTGAATTTTACCAGGATGTTGCACTTCAACCTTGCGATACTCTCAACTGCAGTTCAACACCTCTATTAACTTCTCAACATGTTCACATGAATGCACACAAGAATATCCAAATCAAACCCTGAAGGGAATTGAACTTAATTGTCCATTACTCAGTAGATAAGTGTTATCCTTTTCCAACACACTCCTGAGATTTAAAAGATGTTTGTTCTGAATTGGTGTGTAAGAAGGAACATAAGAGGCTGGGTTGGCTTTGGCTGGCTGCCAGATGCCCATCAACCACTCCATCCCTCCCCGTCAACAGCAGGACAGCAAGAGAAAATAAGATTAAAATCTCCTGTGTCAAAAGATGAGGAGATCCTACTTTTACACCTGAACCCAATGCACACATGAAACTTACACGTTAAAGACCCTCAGTTTAATTCACTGCCTAAGAATTGATTGATTTCTTGAATCATGAGATTTTTATATCCCTCCTAAACCTTTAGCAATTCTATCAGTGATATATTCCTGAACTCTGAACTTACTTATTAGCTACATGTCCAATCCCTTTCTGAATACTTTTAAACCCCTGGATTAATTAAAGAACTAGTTCAACAAGGTAATTGAACTTCATCTTACCAGTTTTAGTTTGACACTTTCCAGTTTAATTAATAAATGTGAGTATATAACGAGTGAGAGACTTGATCACCATCATGAGTGATTGTGTCATCCAAATCATCTGAATTTTGGAGTTTATTTGATCCTCACTTGGATTAGCTACTAATGTTTGCTGACTTGCCCTTGCCATTCTTGGAACCTGCTATTAGGATATGGTCTTTTCTGCTCAAAGCTCAAAAAGGCATGGTTGCATAGGTGGGTGGCCAAGGCATGAAAGAGTTACTAAGGGAGATTAGTTTTACTCTGGCAGTTAGTAGAGTCATCAGAAAGATATGAACATGGAAATATTGTTGATGTTATCCATCAGATTAGATACAGAATTCTCAAATCTTCAGAAGCTTAAATTCTTATGCAAGATGTAAACAGTGTTATTTTGCTCTAAGAAATGTTGTGGTGTACTAATTTTAAAATATTCCTTTTTTTTTTTTTTTTGGAAGATGTAAAACTTCTTTTCATTTCATTCTTCAATCTAGAAAAGGAATAAAAAATTTAAAAAGTAACTCAGAAAACCCATCCCAAACATATACTGTAAACTTAGGAATGTAGGGTGCTTTTGTGTGCCTGTAGAATCATACAATCATTGTGTTCCCTTGAGTCCTGACAGTGGTCACCACAGAGAAAGATCAGTGCCTGCCCCTCCTCTTCCCCTCAAGAGGAAGCTGCTGTAGACTGCAATGAGGTCCCCTCAGTCTCCTCTTCTCCAGGCTGAACAGACCAAGTGACCTCAGCCCCCATATAGCTTCCCCTCAAGGGCCTTAAATATCTTTGCTTCCCTCCTTTAGATGCTCTCTAATAGTGTTATATCCTTCTTATATTGTGGCCCCCAAAACTGTACATGGTACTCAAGTTGAGGCCACACCAGTGCAGAATAATGTGGGACAATCAACTCCCTCAACTGACAAATAATGCAGTGCTCGGTGCACTTTGTAGATCTACTTGATGTAGAAATGCTCTTGTAAGATTTATACAACAAATAAATAGTGGTAGTACTAACAAAGGTTTGATTTTTTCCCCTCCCCTCAGTTAGAGGTTTCAGGGACGCCTTATTGTGGAAGAGGGCTTGTAAGAAAGAGGGGGAACACACTTTCAGTAGGGCATGTAATGATAGGACAAAGGTTAATTGTTTTAACTAAAAGAGTTTAGATTCAGACTGCATATAATGAAGACATTTTTTACAGTGAGGATGGTGAAACAGTGGGCCAGATTGCCCAGAGAGGCAGTAGATGTCCCATCCCTGGAAATATTCAAGGTGAGGTTGGATGGGATTCTGAGCAGCATCATCTAGTTGAATATGTCCCTGCTTGTCGCAAAGGACTTGGACTAGATGACTGTTAAAGGTGCCTCACAACCCAAAGCTTTCCATGCTTCTATGACTTTACTTACCGTAAGAACTGTGGAAAAGAACTGTCTCTCTGCAGAGAGTAGGGCTTTTAAAACAAGCCTGAATTCTGATATCCAATTCTCTGTACCTGTCCCTCCACTGGAAGAACAGCACTTTCTGACTTCAGTGTGACTTTGGTTATCAGACTAAAGATGTTAGAATTGGAAGGTCCTCTCTCCTGTGGTATTTGTGATCACTTAGGTCTTTTACAGAGATCAGGTGACAGAGCCTATTATCACACAGAATTGTTTGAATTTGATGTAGCGTGTCTCATGAATAGTTAAGGACTGGATATGACTGCCCAGAAGGCTGAGACACCTCCTCCTTTGTAGACTTTCAGGACTTACAAAGCCCTGAACCCCATTTTGACCTCAGACCCGCCCCTGCTTTGTTTGCTATCCTGTTATCTAGTGATGTGAAATGAATATTTTTTATATCCAAGCAATCTTTTTACAGTAACTTTCACAAGTATTTTTCATATTTTCAATATAAAAGCTTTTCTATTTATTTATTTGGGATGATTTATGTAATTTTGGAAACCTGCAAGGGAAAACCATAACAGGAGTGAGAAAAATCTTTCTTTTGTGGCATTCATGCTACTTTACAGTGGATATGGAGACAATAAAAAATGCTAAAGCCATTAGAGCTGTGTCTCAAGCACTAGGCTGTGGGATTTGATATAGAAATCCGATAGCATGAGATGTACTTCAAACAGAGTGACCTGTATCCCTTTGTATATGGAATATGGACTATTCAGTTTCCAAGAAGGAGGAGAAGCATAGGTAAATATGTTCTGGACCACTTTAAAGGTTTTATTCAGAAGCAAAGATATTTGTACTTAACGCTTACAGGTAACTTTTAAAAATAATTTATTTTTTTTCTCTTTCATATACTTAAAAGCATTGTTGATATTTAAATAATGTATTTAATGACATAGCATATATTTTATCAAGGATTTTGGAAGTGAAATACATAACTTAATTTTTAAAAGCATATTACCTTGCCTTTCCTAGCTTTTCTGTTGACTACCATTTATGGCTGACTGCTATTGCTACTTTTCAGTAGCTTTTGAAACAGCTTTTCACAGCTTTTGAAACTTTCTGCTGGTGGATGCTCAGTTTGCTGTTCAGAGATCAAAGAAACTGTTGTGGTTTAACCCAAGCTGGTGACTAAGCACCACACAGGCACTCTCACTCCCTCACCAGGGGGAAGAGGAAGAGAAATGGAAGGGTAAAAGTGATAAAACTCATAGATTGAGACAAAGACAGTTTAATAGGAAAGCCAAAGCCACACATGCAAGCAAAACAAAACAAGGAATTAATTCACCACTTCCACAGGCAGACAGGCAGGTGTTCAGCCGCCTCCAGGAGAGCAGGGCCCCATGAGGAGTAATGGTGACGCAAGAAGACAAATGCCATCATTCCAAACATCTCTCCTTCCTTCTTCTTCCCCAGCTTCATAAAATGAGCACACCACCATGTGATATGGGATATCCCTTGGGTCATTTGGAGTCAGCTATCCTGGCTGTGTCTCCTCCCAACTTCACATTCACCCCCAGCCCCCTTGTGAGTGTGACAGTATGGGATACAGCGAAGGCACTGCCCAGCAAGAACAAAAACATCCCTGTATTATCAACACTGTTTTCAGCACAAATACAAAACATAACCCATGTTAATCAGTGTGAAGGGAATTAACTACTCCAGTCAAAATCAGCACAGATGCTTACATTCTGATGAATTATTATGGAAGCAACACAACAAGAAAAGAACACAGAACAGCCTGAAAGAGAAACAGATTCTAGATTTTACATTCCCATGAAAGAAGGCAACCAAAAAAATTATCAACCAAAATATGTGATGTCAAATTTGATACACTCAACATTTAAAATCCATACTTCATTAAGTAATCACATCTTCTCTTTAATACCTCAGTATTCAAAATAAGAAAATGCCATGATATGCAGAAGTAAGGGGATAGGGTTCTCAGAACCCAATATTTTATGAGTATTAGATGAAAACAAAATTGTGTCTAGAAAAAAATACTGAAGAAGGTTGTTATTTTAGTTGAGTAGATGCTGGTCACAGGAAATGCAGCAGCAAATTGGGTGAGAAGATCATGCTTTTATCTTAGAAAATGCAAATAAGCAAACCCTTCTATTGAGGACTTTATTTTTTTTAATAATAATTAGAGCTAGTGGGAAAATGTTAAACAATATCTGGCAGGCAAAAGATCTCAGTAAATTTGAAATTGAATCAGTGTAGCATCACACTAGTCAGATGTTAAATCTAATCATCTGCTACTTAGAAAATTAATAGAAGTGTATATGAATACAAAACCACACAGATAGGGCTCCAGCAGCTAATAATTAATTCATTAACTTGTCCAACAAGACCAAGCCCCAACAGTACCTTACTAAGTTGAAGATGTATTTATTTGCTAAGTATTGACCAGTACTCTCTTCATAAATAACAGATAACAAGTTACTGGACAAACTAGCAAATAAAATGACTGGTATAAGGACAATAGTTAGCTTAATGGGAAAAATCCACTGGTGATGCAGCTTCATTTATATATGTGCTATGGATTTTAAGACTAATAGTCTCTGAAGATTACAAAATTAAGTATGTATCATTAAGACCAAAATTTCATAGTGGAAGGAAAAAAAAGTTACATTCATGTAAAAGAAAAAAAAAATAGAAATCTTTTAACTGTTCTTTGAAAATATCAGATATTTCAGTTTCATGTAAACAGCTAAATACAGAATAAAATTCCTGTTGCCTTCAGAAAGTTTGGTTTTATTTCTGGGGAAGATTCTCAATTATAGTATACAAAAGTTCATTTTACCTACTTGTCTTTTATACTTGGCATTTTGCTTAATACACATATTTTTTTTCAGAATCCATCTTCTCCTTTTGACATTAAGAATAAACAGTTCTTGTGAGATCAAACTAAAAGTGAGAATGTATGGGCTTTGACAGTCTTTTTAATTTTACAGTCAAAGTTACAATAAGTTGACATGTTAACATGTTTTATGTTTCTGCATCATTTTGCCAAAATTAGGTACAAACATTTCTTGCACCGTTCAGATTAGACTAAAATTCTTCCTGTTGTAAAATTTCTATGAGCTAATCAAAAATTCATTGAGATCAAGTGAGACTGCTATTCACTTAAAAAAACTTTTTTGATTAATTTCTTCAGATACTATCCAATCCAAGCTGAAATATTCTACAGGAACTGTGTTTTCTTTGGAAATCACTAACACACTATAGAAAAGATAGAATCTTGTGAACCTGAAAAGAAAACAAAACAAAGAAAAGAGCTGTTAAAATACCTTTTTAAAAATTACATATTTAAAAGCATAATCAACGCTTTGTCAAAAAGCTGATATCTAAGACCTACAAGAGAAGAGGAAATACAGTCATTTATCATGTCACCGTCTCAAGTAAACAATTTATCTAGGAGCACTTTTGTATGCCTAATCAAGATTGCTTTCCATAATTTTAACTTTGCAATTATGAAATGATTGCTCTATTTAGATCCTGAATCTGGGAGCTGGTCTTCCTTAAGGGCTGATGAGTTTATAGTTCAGCACGCAGCTTAAAGTTCACTTGACATACGATTAATGTTTTATCACAAGGACTACAGTAAAAGCAGAAAAAAAATGATTGATCAAACTGCAGAAATTTCCAGTCAAGAACTCTAAAATCTTGGAAACCACAAATCTAAGATGATTTGTCATTTTAAAATGATGTCATACGTGATTGAAAAAAGACAATGGGAGAGATTAAAATAGAGAGATTATAATTACTCTTGTAGTCTTTAAAAATATACTTAAAAAATGAAAAGAGATTCAACTGTCTAATGTATGTGCCTTCTTTTTTTGAATCTGTAGCACATGATAGAATATGGTAACCCACAGGAGGAAGAGACACAGTGACACACTCTGTAAATTACATGTTTGAAAGAAAATAATTATGTCATTTACAATCATTTATAATCCCAAAAAATATTACAAAAAATTTTCCTATAGATTCAAACATTATCACTACTGCTTAGAAATTATTTATTATATTTGAATTAATGGTGACAGAATATTTAGAAATTCCTGTGTACATAAGACAATGATTTATTTCAGACTCCATTGGGCTTTTTCCATTACTGAAAAAATAAATAAGGATGGAGTCAGAAGACACATAAAACACAGTGTGTTCACTGTGTTTCAAAACTAGTCTCTCACCTGGAAAAAGAAACCCTTTAGTCACTTTTTTGTATGTCAAGAAATTTTCTGCATTTTCATCCTGAGAACTTATAGACATCTGAGGACTCAAATAAAATCTGTTTTATTTCACCAAGAAGTCTTAGAATAAATATATAATAACTGTTATATTCACTTCTAAATATAGAAGTGAATATAAAAGTTATTATTACTAGTCTGTTTACAATATTATTAAACCTCATACTCAAAGCAGCTAATTACTTAAAAAAAATACAGCTAAAATTGTACAGATTCTTCCTAGAATCTACCTCTTTTCTGTGGTGGTGTTCTGTGGTGCTTTTGATGTCCATTTAGACACTCATCACTTTGGTTTCCTTGGGAGGATAAAGATGGCACCATGGGGTAGTTATGGCAAACAACCAGAAAGACTAATTCTTTGTCAAAGAGTATGATGGTGATGATTTTCTTCTCCTCAGTCTTGGGTCTACTTGGAGTAATTTAATCATGTATCTCATATGTCCTTTTCTCTGGCTCCAAGGCAATGGGTGTTTCTGTTCTCTGTTCTTATACTCTGACATGATTGCAAAAACATTGCCAGATTCACATTACTGAAACTACTTTACACAGCATTATAATTTTGCATGTAAATAATATATAAATTCTGAATACATATTGTGTTTCCAAATGATATATTTAATTTCACCATATTTACTACTGGAGTTTTAGAATCTCTATATACAATAATTTTTTTCAGGCTGAGCATCTGGTCTCTCCTCTGTAGAAAACTTGAATAAATAAAAATATCTCTTAACCTTTTCCTACACTCCCAGAAACATCTCTAGTCTTGGACTACATACATAATGTGTCCATTTCCTGTGGGTGTTAGGTGCCTGGCAAGCTTGTTAGACACACGAGCAAGAACAAAGCAAATATATTCATTCATATGCAGTGTATTCCTTTACAAATTTGTATCACTATTCTGTGTTTGATAACACTCTGTAGCTGAACTGCATAATCTAAATCAAATACTCAAGTAGAATGTCACAATTCAAAATTTGGGTTTTAAGGAGTTAAACCAGAAAGAAGTGTATTTTCCTCTCAGACCTCTCTCGACATTGTCTTTTAGTTCCCATGCTTTCCTATGGGTACCCAAGCCAGTATCAGTTACTTATGGGATCCCTTAATGAGGTCAGAGAGCACTAAATGAGATAATTCCAAAATCAAAAAGGGAAAGATGAAAAGGAACAGAGAATCCCACCAAAAAAAAAAGAAAAAAAATCAAAAAAGAAAGCACATCTGTTGTAGTACAAATTTTTTCTGCCAAAGTGGTAGATTATAAAGGCATGCTTGAAGAGCCTAGCACAAGATGCAGGCATGTCTAGAACCCTTAAGGAATCCTGCCTGGCCTCCATCTCTCCAGAAGCACATGGATCTCATGGTGGTACAATGCCATATCTACCAACTCTGTGCTGATGTTTCAAATATCTCACAGTGTCTAAAAACAGAAGTAGAGAGTCACCTGATAACTCCATTAGGTATTTTAAATTTGAAAAAAGTTGATACAAATGGAATGAGATATGCAAATGGAATGTAAGATGGAAAATTGCTGTGATAAAAAACCCCTCAGCTATGAGAGGAAATCTAAATTTTAAATGTATTTAATATGCATATGATATCTATTTAATGAGATGACTGCATATTTTGCATAATTGTTTGACCTAAAGTTTTACTTTTACCAGAGTACTCAGACATTTAGTTGTGACTGATCTGAATAAGTGACAATAGGATGTATGCACATAAATTATCATACAGATATTTTGCTTCTTACCTGCCATCTCTCTCCTGCAGTTATGATGTGGTTGTTATGTTTCATTTTAAATGGCAATGAAAACTGTTCCAGATAACACTTAGGACAGTTTGTAGGGTTTAACATACAAATAAGACTTAAGATCTGAAGTCAATGTCCTTTTGTACCTAATAAATAATACTCAAGTATTAGGTTATTTCAATAGTCAGAATGAATTACATTACAGGTCTTTCTAAAAATCTGTAGTATTTTACTGAGTGAAATTTGCATGTTGAATTTTTACTCATTAAAATTTTTGATTAATTTTGCATTCACTAAACCAAAAATATTATCTCTGAATTTCTTCATATCACCTTAAGTGTAGCAACCAAATTAAAGAAACAAGCTTATCTTTTTTGACTAAATGCAACATAATGATGCCTATAAAAGGTCCACCACTGAAAGCTAAATGGTATCCAACAGCTCTTATAATGATCTGTTTTGCATCAGGAGCAGTAATGTTTACTATGCTCGTACATATGTGTTCATTTTAAAAATCCACTACCCATCTAAGCTGTGCCTACGTACCACTCACAAAATTGAACACTTTGGGATAACTGTGTATTTCTTTTCTGCTGGATATATGTTTATACCAAGAATTTTTTATATCGTTGATTAGCTAAACAGATACCAGCTAAATCTACTGTGAGATACAAGTTAGAGTTTTATTCAAATTATTGGTTTGATTTTACATTAGGCCAGCTTATCTTAAGTGTTGATACTTACCAATGAATTAGCGTATTGGTCAATGACCAAGCCATTGAAAAAAATGCTTTGATATTGACTTATTAAAAGACTATGCATATGCCATTTTGGGAGACGTAAGCATTTTATTAACTTTTTTTATTAATAGAACAAAAACATACCTTCCTATCAAATAAAAAATGCATTTCCTAAATCATATATATTCTGTACATAATTCTCCATTTTTCATATTAACATAAATTCTTTAGTCTTCTTTTAATGATATTATTCATAAGGATGCCAATGACAAAACAAAAGATAGCTTTCTAAATACACCCACTGAGGACTTGAAACATATAAATATATGACTGTATACATCTTTAGGGGCCTTTGCTTCTTTTGTTCATGTTTTTAAATTTTCTGGTTATGTGATGCAAATACTATTATAATTTGTCTTTCATATCTGTCATGACTGTAACCAATGGCATAAATTGGCCATTGTATAGAGGAGGTTTTTCTTTTTGACTTTTTGTTTGTTTGTTTTTAAATTTTGTATTGTTTTCCAAAGATTGCTTAAGAAAAAACATCTATATAATACCCATTAGAGTATCTGTTAAGGACACCACGTATATAGTGATCAAAGAAAAACTTTTTATGATCCCCACAGCAAATAAGCTTCCTGGTAAATTAGTGGTACACTATATAGAACTCATCTAAATGTATCTTAAGGCTAAAAATAAGCAAAACATTAAATAAATGCTAATATTGCAATTACAGTATTTTTTTAGCAAATAATTTCCTGACCTTTTGAATTCTGGGCTTCTCATCACTCATATCCTTCCCTCTGATGAGACTAGAAATGCTGATAATGGCAGGACATAACTTATCAGTTAATTTGTGATTTCAGAAGAAGACTGAGACTGAATTTCAGAATAAGCAGCGGTAAACGTATTAAAACATCAGTAAACACCACTGGCGTTTGTTCTTACATCAATCAAAATTAAAAATATATGTCATCTCTTCCAGTAAAATTGAGTTTATATATTTCTCAATGTGTGCTCCAGACCAGCCTAGGTAGCTGTAGATATAGCTGCATTTAAAAACAAACAAACAAATAAACAAACAAACAAAATCTAAACACAAAAAACCTTCAAACAAACAAAAAATTTATTCTAACAATGAAAAGAGAAAACGTATATCTTGGGTAACCTAGACTAACTCTGATTTTAAGGCCACTTTGAACAGTAGCTTGGACTATGTGGCCTCTATAGGTCCCTTTTGAGCTAAATTTTTCTGTAGTTCTAAATTCAAAACAAAATATAAAATAAGGGCTTATCTACAAACACATGAAAATAATTTTAATCTCAATCATTAATAAAATATATCATCCTAATCTGCTACACAATTCACCACACATGGCTAACTGGGCTCCAAATGTATGTCTAGGTTTCACTGGTGTGTGTACATAGATAAATTCTTCAACTTGTTCTGTACGCATTTTTGACAGGTAAATATTACGGCCTTTGTTGGTTTGATATGAACCCTGATGAAGTTATTCTCCTAAAACTGAGGGAGATAAGTGTTGTCATATATACATCAAATGAATATGTAGAAATTAGTATCAGCAGATCTTATCAGCAGTGCCGAGTACACGAAAAAATTTTCTTTCGTGTCTCAAACATAGTGGTTTTAATAGAACAAACAAAACCAAACATACAAACAACAAAAACACAAACCTTAACAACCCTGTAACTCCTTTCAAGAGAGCTTTTATTACGGATCTGTTATTTCACAATGACGCTGTTCTTTGAGTTGAAATCAGAAATTTCTTCTCAGAGGCTAAAGTGCACAGTTTAAATAATACTGAAGTCCCTCATTAAAGTGAATCATGGTCCCTGTTCTTTCATCATGTTACTGTGGAAAAATTCAGCTAATGCAAATTTTAATAGAAACCGGTGCAAGATATATAGTGCAATATATTTTTGAACATAACCCTAAAGAGTGTAAATTGTCCGGTGGACTGTGATTTCTTTGGTTGTTTTATTTTTTTCAGCTACTGATAATCTGAAATGTATTTAAGTACAGTTTCTACATCTTACTATCATCTATACTAAGCACAGTTTTATCAAACTGTTGTTTCAGTGTCCATCAAAAATAGCCGTTTTATAATCCTCAATTACTATATAAAAATAATTTTTTCAAGTAATGCAAGCTACATATTTTTAAGACAGCTGTCCTTTCCATGATCAAATACTATTCAGAGCAGCAGCCTTTCACATATGGTTTTGTTTTCCAAACAATTAACCATGAGTTGTGCTTTTTTGTTTCTTAGGTTAACAGGATTTCATCTTCCTCCACCTGTGACAAGTACAAAATCTGTATTTTCACTGCGCTTGACAAGTGACTTTGCAGTTAGTGCTCATGGGTTTAAAGTTTACTATGAAGGTAAGACATTCTTAACAAAATATTCTGTTTTTTTCCTCTGGTCTCTATACATACAAAACCTAAACATCCCACAGAAATATACAAAAATACACATACATAACTTTATCCAAGTTACAATATTTGCTTTTCATGTAAACATTCACAGATGCATAGAGTCATATGTCAAACCAAAATATTTAAAACCTTACAATGTATAGTCCGATCCAGACACAAATATTTTATGACCTCTAATAATGGCAAGTTCTTTAAATTCTGAAAAACTTAATTGTTATTGTTCTGGTCCTTCTGACGCATGCTTATTCAAATTGACATCAAGACATTACTAGCTAGTCTTGAATTTTGCTAGATAGTGGAATCTGAAAGTTTTGTGAATGGATTCCTTCTTATATGTTTGCAGAGGAAAACTGCTGACTCAGTTCTCTGAATTGACATAAAGCTATTTCTCTATTACAGTTTTCACAATTTTCTATAATTTTCACACAGACACTGAAGTTAATGAGCTGGAACATGCATTCTTGAAGTCCAGAAGTTCATAGTATTGTATATGTACACATATGTGTTGTATGTGTATGTTCCAGGAAGGATCTTGTTTATGATCAAGTTCAATATAGTAGTGTTTGAAGAATTGGTTTATATCATGCATTCATTTTTTAAACACATTTCTTGGTATCAGGACTATGCACTCTGTTTATAGGATATAAACAGAAACTTTTGCTTTTTCTCTTTTTCTTTGCTATTGTGTTTTGTGTTTTGGTTTTTTTGGTTTTGGATTTTTCCCCCCTCTTTTTTAAGGATACTTGGCATTGAGACACTTGATTATTCTGTTTCCATTAAGTGTCTCTGTCAGCAAAGCAGGAGCTACAGTAAACAGCCTGGAGAAGTTCTGAGGCCATTGTTGTACTTTGCTTGGTCCCATCTGCAACAGAAACCAGTGTTTGAGGAAGTAACTAGATGAGTAACATTTTGCTAGCTAGGAAAATATCCAAAAATTGGTAATGCAATGAAGGGCTGCTGTAGAAATACAGCCCAGAATCGCTCTGTAGTAAAATGTCTTCAGCCATTGATATAGTTTACCTTCAGGTATGATGCATTAGAATGTTACTTCATATACAAATTCCCTCCTATATATCAAGATATGAAATGGGAAACATAAAATAATTTTTAGGTCCATCTTGTTCCTTGAGTTATTAGAGAAAATAGCTGAAATTATTACATACTATCGTTTTATTTTCTGGGTTGCACATAAAAAAGAGGTAGATTAGAAATGAGAAATTCAGGCTATATGTAACTGGTTTTGTCTAGATTGTAGCCACTCTGCAGTCGAGTCAATTTTTCAAGCATTTGGTAACTTAAGCATTATTAAAAATTTTTATATTAAAATGTACATTGCACTTCCGATGGTTTTTTAACTATGTAAAATAAAATATATGCTTCTCATGCTTGTCGAATTCATTATATATGGTATCATCTGTCCATCTTATAAACAGTTTACTGAAAAATTTTGCACTGCTAATGCTAACAGAAACATACTGTGCATCTCAGTTATGATAGAGAATAATTAAACCTAAAATGGAAGATCGACAGTAGACTACAGCTTGCACATATGACTGACTCCTCACATAGTTCCTTTCTAGGTGAAAATAGCATGCTGATTAATAGAAATCAAGCTTCTAGGTCACTATAAAGTTGGGGGAAATTTTACCTTTAACCACAGAAATCAGCATTTTAGAACAAAACATAAACTTGCTACCTTGAAATTGATACTCATCTTTTTTGAAACTGATGTTTTATTCTGTGAAGTTAGGAATATTCAAAGTGTTAGGCTTTACACCAGAGCTTTAGTTCAATGGAGTCTCCCTTACAACAGTCAGATCTACTGTTTTAAGACATGAATCAAGGTAATTTCATTGTCAGAGAATTTTTCTTTCAATACCTGTTTTTTTTGACTTCATGTGAAGTTATCCATCTTTATACCCAGATGACAAAGAAATGAAAACTCATTACATTACATTCATTTAATTCCTCTTTCCTTGATGTGAGAGAATAGATGTACTTAAATGATAATCACATCAGGGCAATTTCCATTTCTGTTCTTGTACTCTTTGTGAATGTGTATAGCCCTGCAATCAGCATTTTACGATCTGGTTCTACCTGGTATCCAGTTTTCAAAAAATTTGATTGCCCAGTAGCTTCTTCTTAGCTTTTTGACGAAATGTCTCCATACTTAGAACGCCTAAATATCATGCCTCATAATTTAACGCTTCATTATGGATATGCAATTTGAAATTTAAGATAGAAATGATTAGCAACCTGTCATTGCAATAAAGCAAAATGATACATGTGACATGAGAGGATAGGGTGAGAAGTGGCAATATCTATCTGAAGGGATTAGATCCAGCTGTAATTTGAAAAAGAAGGAACATACCTTTCATAATCAGAGATAATTTAAAACACTTTCTTTTGAAATGCTTTGAAATAGATTAAATAGGTAAATGGATTCCCCATACATGGAATCAATTAATGTTCACTATCAAAAAAACAAAAAAAACCCCAAAGCCTCCAAACATCTATTTTTTCTGACTTCTCATCTGCTTGACAAATTTGCAGTTGAGCTGAAAGTTGGCAAGAAACTGCAAAGTACCTGACAGAATCTGTGAGAAATACAAATCTATGGTGAACTTTCTTGATGAAACATATGGGAACATACTCATTTTTTGATCTCCTGAGAATAAAAATGTTTATGAATATATATGAAATTATATTATTAATAGAAAGAGTATGCTGAGCCACCATATGTAAGCCACTGCAATTGCATTCAGTCAAACCAAGTGCACTATAGACCATAAAAATATCAACTCTGGCCTGCTAAACATCAATATTATAAGCCTCAGTCTGCAAACTGTGTCACTCCATTCTTCTCTCCTCTCCTTCTTTCTCTTCTTCTCAAGCCCTCTTTTTTTATTCTATATCAAGTGGCATATTTGAGTTATCTATGGTACCATTATGCACAAACTTCTCCATATTCAGCTTATTATTCAGAGAACACATCTGATAAACATACCTCCCTATATAGCACAATATCCCTGAAGAAAAATGATTTCGTGAGAGAAAACTGGAACAGATTACTCAAAAGTAATAGACTTCACTTACAGTGACAATAGAAAATGGTGAGGTTCACTAAAAATTAAGGAGGGATTTAAAAAAACCCGTGGAGCTAATTTTATCACCGTCTAGTGACACAGCATTGCTGGTTGGAGTGAGAAATGGGGAAGTTCCAAGTCTGCTGATTCTGCACCTTTTGTTCTGGAGACACTTCTGTGGAGGTTATTCAGTACCTTTCAGGCTCTCTACAACATGTATAGGTATTAATATCTGGAGGAGGAATGCTATACTTAATGTCCTATTTGATAATTTAGGCTAAGTCACAGTGTAGCTGTGCCTTTTTATTTTATTTCTGATGAGATAATTTGGTTTTGGAATAGAAGAGTTAGGTGCACTTTTCCATTTCCTGCTGTCCTAAGATACATAAGCAGCTTTATTCATTGAGAGTACAGGAGGGGAAATACAGCTGCTGAGAAAGAAAGCAGCGTAGCAGCTTGCCTATACAGCAAAGGCAATTCAGTGGACTTAGTCCTGCTTTGAACAGTGCTTTCTTCTGTTCTCACTGTTTTATTTTACAGCTATTAAACAGGTAGCTGACATTGCTAAAATCATTTACTTGTTTAAGAAATGTACTGCTAGAATTTATGGTAATCTTTATTCAAGTTAAATATGATAGACATTTTTGTGTTATCCTGTTGGCCATGGCAAAAAAAAAAAAAATATATATATATATGTATATAGATTACCTTTATAGTGAAAACTCTGAATGCCCAGGAGGTGAATTGCAAATATTTATAATTGTGGTATGAAATATAACTTTATCTGGTTTGTGCTGCTGCACATAATTTTAAAGATGAGTTATAAAATTGCATTATAAGACTGTATAAGTAATGAAATGGTCTTCATGTTTGTACTGGAGTGCTGCTATGGAGTTCAGCAATTCTGCTGAAATGTTTTTGGGAGGGATTTGAGCGCAATGTTAAAAATTTCAAGAATGATCACAGCTTTATGGATAATGGGAGGTGGGGAAGGAAAGAAGGGAGCAGATGGGGTTTATCAACAGAATAGGATTTCCATCTAGTGAATTCTGTGGACTTACCATGTATTTCTTTCAGCAACATTAAGAAAAACTGGTAGCTGATGTGCAGGCTTATTGAAGCATGTAGGTAAGAAATACTAGTAAGATTTAAATGTGCCAGGATGTGGGTGCTAAAAATAATTTTGGCAGTTGGTATAAAGCTAGAGAATGTGAAAAAATGGGATATACTGTTTTTAGCTCTCCTGCATATTGAATGCAGAAATGTGGCTACAGATAATCTAAATCTTGGATTCAGCTACGTCCTAGCTATATAATACTAATAATACCACTCCTAGTTTAATATAAAATTTGAAGGAGTACTAATGAATTATTGTTTAATGTTGGAGTTCTCTCTAAGAGAAATCCACTGAAAAATTGTTTGCCAGGTTGGGATTGTAGAAGCCACAGACTTTAAGCTCTAAGTTTGTCACCAGGCTTACTACCTGATGGATACTATAGGCTCTTTGTTGTTTCTGTTCACATTTTGCCATAACTACTCTGGGTATGGCTGCTTTCTGTCATTACATTGTTTCAGCAACACCTTAATAAAAATTGAAGAAAGGAGAGGAGAGGAGAGGAGAGGAGAGGAGAGGAGAGGAAAAAGGAAAGGAGAGAAAAAAGGAAAAAGGAAAGGAAAAAGGAAAAAGGAAAGGAAAAAGGAAAGGAAAAAGGAAAGGAAAAAGGAAGGAAAGGAAAAAGGAAGGAGAGGAAAAAGGAAAGGAAAAAGGAAAGGAAAAAGGAAGAAAGGAAAAAGGAAAGGAAAAAGGAAAGGAAAAAGGAAAGGAAAGGAAAATCAAAACAGGGAATGATTAAATTGCAGAAACAGATACATTTAGATGAAACATACTAAATCTAACAAAGCAACATGCTAGATATAAGCCAATCTGTATTGTCTATTCTTACTTCTATTCAACATGTTGGATAACGAGAAAAAATAGGTGCTGGAGTTTCTGTCTTTTGTCTGAATGCATGAATATCTGCCACATTGTCTATGAAGTCACAGAAAATTATCTAACAAATACTTTTTGTCTTGGAATACTATCTTGGATGAAAAACATCCCACTAATGGCTGTATCTACTACAGACTTTCATGCCATTCCTAATGCCAGATGAACATGTAAAGCTGTAGTACAGAAGACAATCACTCTTTATAAAATCACCAGGTTGCCATGGTGCTTCTACCTATTTTACCTGTATGTTGTATTGGTACCACCATTCCTATATAAGTCCAAAGGAAGTAGAGAGAAAAATAGCTCTGTGGACTTAATCTGGTTAATTTTTGTAGCACTTCACACCATTTTCTTGATACCACAAACACAGATTTGGCTAAAGAATAACTTCTGGAAACAAATTTAGTTCTCTAAGACATCAAGCTTTAAGAAATCTTTCTTTTATCTCACTGATCACTCTGTCTCACTTAGAAGTAAAATTTTTAATTCTGATTTTTGAACATCCAGTCACTGGCTTTTGTTCTGCTTTTATCTGCTGAATTATAGAGCCCTTATTATTAGCATCTGTGAGTTCTTATGGAGGTTCTTAAGTACTGCAGTAAAATCACACACTTCAGAGTACTCTTTCTCTTTAATATGGGCTTTTGAAGCTTTAACATAAAGTAATTTTCCAAATAATTAATTATTTTGTGTCATTCTTCTGCATTTTCATCATTATGTGAGTGCTGTGTGAAAAAGGGCTCTGATCAGTACACTTGTCTGGCTGAGGCCTGCACCTGATCCTATTTTCTTTTTAACCTGTCTTTTCTATTTAACCTGTCCTATTTTCTTATTAAATAACTTTTAACTTTCAGAGAAATCTCATTCTCTGTCCTGCCTGTGTGAGGGTTTAAAGGGCTGAGTGCCAGCTACTGGAGCCAGGCTGGGGGTGTAGATAACCCTGGCCTGGTATCAACTACTGGAGAGACTGGGATCTCCGTGCCAGATCCTGAAGTGAGTGGGGGGGTCTCAGCTTCCACTCACTGGGGTGGGAATGGCGTTTGTCCCAAAAAATAACGATCAGGAGGAACCAGCATGAATGAAGCAAGTGAGAGGCTCAATGCCAGTGCTTGGAGGAAGCCCTGTGACAGGTGCTGAGGCAGTGTGACGACAACTGTCTTCAGCTTCTCCATACTGGGTGTGCATGGGTCACTCACCAGCACATGTCCATCTGGACGAACCAGCAGGAAGGAGGTTCTGGATCTAGGGTAAAGTATCAGGTGGGTGGGGAGTCCATGCTTGACAAGTATGCCAGTACTGCATGTTTGCTAGTAACCATCAAACTGGACCAGCCAGTGATGAGGGGACCCCTGGGGCCAGTAAGACAGCCTGGGATCTGATCAGGGCTGCCAGGCAGACAGAAGGGTCATGCTGGTACTTATGGCACCTGTGAATGTATGTGTGCTCATGAACTCAGGTAATCCCTGTGTGTGCACCTCCATGAGTGACCTCCTGCATCTTCCAGACAAAGAGAGGGTTTGGCCACTGGTACTCATGTTCAGGGGGGTGCTGTCAAAGCAGTGTCGTGCCTGGGGCAGCCTATAGCCCATCCTGTTGGTGTCTTGTATGTGTCTGCGTGTTTCTTGGGGATACTTGCTCAGATGTGAAACTGGTTAAATCCACAAATGGGAAAGAAGCAAGAAAGTCCATTGGCTTGAGTCTTACATTCCCCAGTGTCAAGCTGCCCTGGCTTTGGGCTCCTGTGGCCAGGCAAGGAAATGCTCACATTTCAGAGCCGCTGGAAGCAGTGGCCACTTATAACATCCCTTCAGATGCTTAAACGTAATTTGGCTTTATCAAGCATGGTTTGCCCTTGATGAGTCTGTGCTAACTGTTCCCAAATAGCTTCATCCTTCAGGTGATGGAAAATGGATTACAAAAATGTGGTCTTTAGGCTAATTCCAGGAATTGAGCGAAGGATTACTAATTCATAGTGCCTGTAGTGATCCCTTTTGCTTTCATAAGGAAAAGTGTATCACTAGTCTGTCTAGTCATGAAGGACTACAACTGATTGCTATAAGTTTCCATGGATTAAAGACAGCAGCTTTTCAGTCATGGTGGGACAGCTCTTCTGGTACCCTTGGGTGAATCTGTGAATGTGAATGTATCCAACTTTTCAATGTAAACCCAAAACCAATTACTGCTCTCCTTCCCGATTGGACTGCTACATGAACAGGTTACTCCTTATGAAGAACGATGCACACAAGGCATGGAGTTCCTTGGCCTTTTCTATATTGAATGTTATTGGGTTTGCCACCTACTGGTGAATCTTCAATTTTCCCTGTCCTTTTTTTTGCCACTAGCATACTTGTACAATCTCTTTGTATAACCCATAAAACCCCTTCCTAATGTTACTCCCCTTGGACTTTGACCTTCTTCATTTTGTTCCTAAGCACCATTTCTACATACCTTTCTTGCCGTCCATCTTTTTTTCCTTTATTTTTTTTTTTTGTCTGTACTTCTTTGCATTTTAGTTCTTTAAGAAGCTCCCTTGTTAGCCTCATGAGTAATTTCCCAAAGTTCACTTCCCCTAAAAATATTTGGGATGTCATTTAAAAAATATCAGCCATCTCTCTGACTGCACTTCCTCCCCATAATTGCTTCCCAGGAGATTCTGCCTAACAATTCCCCAGATAAATCCAAATATGATGTCCTAAAGTCTAGTGTCCCAATTTTAGTACTTACTTCTCAGCCTGCCCTCTAAACCTGGGTGCAATTTTCTTCTACCCTGTAGTTAGGTGCCTGTCCCCTGAAAAGAGTATTTTTAAAGGTCCTCCTTCTGAGTTAAAAATGTCCACTTACGGTTATATTTTTATTTGCCTGGATCAGGTAGTTTCATTTTTTCCCAGCAGTCCTACTTCGTCTTCAGATGAGGTACTATGGTTACAAAGGCCAAACCCTTGGACTGTGCAACTAGGTATTGGTCTGCTAGATGCACTTGCAGCCAGAGCTTTTCTCCTAATCAGAAGGATTGAAATCGATACCAACACCACAGGGGATCACATGCCCCTCATTCTTCCCCTCAGAATCCCATACCAACCTCAGATCTGCTTAACGTTTCCCTTGGCCATGTTACTACCACTCAGATGGGTGAATAGCATGAAGTAGCAGTTGTGACGCTGAAAAACAGCAATTTCTCTGTAAATTATGCTCCTGAGCTCCAGACAAGAAGTACACAGTCCAAGACTAGAGGTCTGGCTTGCAGGCAGGGGACTTTCCATGTAGGAGGGAGTATCTGACCACTAGAACCTCTCAAAAGCTCATTATGGAGGGCTGTGTCACTTTATTATCAGTATGCAAAAGTACAGTTAAAGATTGTTTCTGCTGCCAAATATTTGACATCCTATTTTTGGGAGAATATGTGATGAATTCATCTAAATAGACTTGTCTTTCTCTTCCCTGTTCTTTCATTTGAAAAATAACATATAATTTTTAGGAAAAAACTCATGCACATGTGCTTGATTATAGACCCAGTGTTTCAGTCTACCATAACTAGCAGTTAGACTTTAATGGTTGTTGAGTGCTAAATTTTCTTTGATAAATCTTTAAAAAGAAATAAATAAGTTGATTGATTAGAGAGCCAGAGAACATGCATAATTTTGTTTCAGACAAAATGAATGGAAATATATTTATTTGCTTTAACATTTGCAAAAAAAAGTCATTCTTTGAAATTTAAAAACCAATGAATAACCTATCATTTCTTCTGTCTTGAGAAAAACTTAATTATTGGAAAAATAAGATGTCTCTCCCTTAGTCTGGTAAAAATCCACTTACTATTTCAATGTTCTGTTTAATTTATTTCTTTCAGAATAATGTTGTTAAATAAGCCATATTTGTCAACTTATGGTACTGCAATTTATCATTTTGATACATGCCTCATACTGAAGTTTAACTAAGGCAGTGATTAATTTGAAATCTTAATTATATGCCAGCCTTACTTCAGGGTTGTTGGTTTTTTGTAATATATATTTTCAATGTAATTTTTCATTTAAAAAATAATTGAATATATGCTGCAAGTCTTGAAAGAAATTTCCCAAGGGATTCTAAGGTTTTCTTGGTGAACTTAGATTTTTCAGCTACTGGACTGTCATATTGTTAAGACAAGTACAATACCCTGACAAAAGCAAATCTTAAGGTAATCTAATTTAAGATTCACATTTTGATCCCATGTCTAGACAAGCAGTGATAACTGTAATCCAATATAGCTGAAACAGTATTCTGTAGGAACTGGAATATACTGCTCGTTAAAGTACCTAATTAAATGCAGCTCCATGTTTATAAGCAGGTGCTTCCTTCAAATTTGAAGTTACAGCTCAAGGAAATTTTAAATAGCTGTTCACAATAGCAGACTTTGAAATATCCATTTCATAAAAATGAAACTGCTGATAAGTAACACATGTCTAGAACTACATAGCTTAATCCTTCAATCTGAATTTGATATTTGATAGCATTTTGGTTTTGATTTGTGTTAGCTTTGACAGAACTTCCGTATCAATACTATCAAAATATACAGATCTGCAAGAACAGGTTCAGTATGCCAGAACGCAATCTTAAAACTCTTCAAAAGACAGGAACTCTGCAGATGGAGACATTTATTTATGAAGGAACATAATACAGAATAATACAGAGCTGTAACCTAAGAAGAGACTCATTTTGTCATCTTAACAGCTTTTCAAAGTTTGTAAGTGTTTCACGAGTTAAATTATAGTTCATATTTGGACATATAGATCTATAAAAGATAGTCATACTGTAGTAGCTCCTACTAAGCTCAATACAAATTATGTGACATGTAAAATGCTTGGAAATAGGTGAACTTTAAGCATCCAGTTATGTCAGTCACTAACATCATCCTGAACAATACCAGTATAAACACTTAGTGTGATTATGACAACAATTATATTTCAATATGAAGAGAAGAGTAATTGTGTAGTGGTTTGGTCTAAAATACTCATTACTGTTTATCTTCTGTGGGATAAGAATTAGGAGAAACACAAAGCAGGCACCAAACTTGAAAGAATATAAAGAAGTTTATTAACAGACCTAAAAGAAGGGAAAAAAAATTATATCACCTTCAGAACTCTCCTCCTCTCCCCACCTTCCTCCCTTCTCCCACTGACAATGTAAAAAGACAACCCTTGAGATGTTCAGTCTGTTTACCACTGCCATAATAACCTTGTTCAGTCCATGTAGAAAGAGAAGTCTCTTCTTGCTTGTGCTATGAAAACATTATCACTAC
>NW_008246058.1:8045641-8082970 GCF_000691975.1 Corvus brachyrhynchos
ACTGGCCCCCACACGGGGCCCGCAGCCACCTGTCCCAGCATTGGAAACGAGAGAGAGCTTGGGGGGGGGTTGTCTATTCTTAAGTGTGGATCACAGAGGCGGTCACAACTTTAAGTGGCTTAAAGAATTGTCCGTATTCAAACTGGCCAGCTGATAGCTGATAGGTCATAGAGGAAGCTGTAAGCACCCCTTAGCAAGGACATCCCTTCCGGGACTATGCTTGCTAACCTATGACAAATTGCTTATTCAGCACTGAAAATCTCTGCCCATTAAAATAAAATGAAATTTATTAGAAGTGTGTTTTGAAGGATATTTAGTTTTATGATCAGCTCTTAGAGAACTACTCAATAGCCTATGAGGCTATACAAGCAAAACTAAGTGTAAATGTAGGCAACTTTGAGAGCAGATGGATAATAATACTGTGAACTAGATGGTCAGTCAAATGCCTTACAATTTGAAAAAAAAATAAAATAATTGAAAGCAATATATAATTAAATCATATATATATATATATATATGAAATAATTAAATAAAAGTTAATATTAATCTTCTGCCTGGAAGAGCCATTCTCCTTTGAATCCCTGAACACCATAAAGAAAAGGTCATTCCTTTGCCAGTTAGTTTACAGTAGGCCACTAACATCTCATGGACCATCAGTGGCAAGTTACAGCTAAAAATTGTTTAACCAAGCTGCTTATCCAAGATAAATGCTATAGATGTATTTGGAAAGGTCACAAAATATTGACAAAATTTTAAAACTTCTTTTTAAAATTTCAAAGCTAACGTATTTTTTTAAACACATATTTATTCTAAGAAAAAATTATAATGAATTCTTGATTTTAGGTGAATTGATGAATTCTTAATTAATTCTTGATAGATTTTTTAATGTAAAATCCTAGAAGATTACATACTAAAAAAAATAGTTCATTTCATGTAGAACATTTAAAAAGAATTTTCTGAAAATAATATCAATGGAATAATTAAAAGAAAACCCATTAAAATATCAGCTTAAGTTTGGGCATGGAATTCTTATACCTTCTTTTCTTTTGTTTCTAATTTTACATTCTGCAGTTTCCCTGCTATAAAATAGCATCTGAAGTGTGTGTTGAGAAAATGAAGAAACCTGAAAGGAAAACAATCCTACTTCTTTCATATAAAAAAATTGGAAGACTAGGGGACATCCTTATATATTTATTGCATGATTAAAGAAGAAACTAAAATATTAGTATCACAAAAGATTTTTTTTAAATTGAATTTAGTGTTTATGTTGTTTTTCTCTTACGCTTCTCTCTGTGTGTTGGTAAGCAAAAAGTGTTCTTAGCTCTTTTTAGGACCAGATACCATTGCCACTTGCAGCATTCCATCCCCAGTCTCTCTAAAGATATAATCAGCACTGATGTACTTATTGCCAGTGGTAGGGCTGATTTTGTGATGAAGATATGCATCCTATGGGAAACGACATGAAATCACGGGGTAAGAAAATGCCCCTAAATGGTGGCTTCTCAACATGAAGTCCAGGTCTGAACTGATGATGTAGAAATGCAAGTCTGTACTTAATGCTTATTCCTCTCAGCACCCCGTCACTCCAGATTACTAGTTAATAGTCAGTAGACAGATGACAAGATTTAAGATGTTTATAGGCAAGTATTGTTGTTAAATAACAATGTGCTGTGTCATCTTTAATTACAGTGTAGCATTGTTCAATTCTGTACTTGTCACGAGAGCTCATACTTCAAGAAATAAGCATGTGTTATTCTGGGCATGAAGCATCTTCATTTGGAAAAACTTTCTTCTTCCACCCACAATTCTGCTACTGTCACACCTAAAATACATTCCAGCTTCACATATTGTTGAGATGCAATGAAATACAGATTCCTCATCTTGTTCCAACCCCCAGCCATGGGCAGGGACACCTTCCACTAAACCAGGTTTCTCAGAGCTCCATCCAACCTGACCTGAAACACTTCTAGGGATGTAGCATTCACAGCTTCTCTGGTCAACATGTTCCACTGACTCACCACTCTTACAGTAAAGCATTTTTCACAGAATCAAAGACTACTCTGGGTTATAAGGAGCCCACAAGGACTATTGACTTCAACTCTTAAGTGAATGGCCCATACAAGGGCCTGTGACCTTGGCATTATTAGCACCATGCTCTTTATCATAAAATCTAATCTAAACCCACAGTTTGAGTCACTTCTTTATAAATTAAATACATTTATTTATTTGCTATTCATAGGATACCTCTTAAGTGCAACATAAAATAACATTTAATAAAACCAGGAAAAGTTGCTCAAAACCAAGGAACTAATTGGAAAAAATAAATCAAAAGTAGAAATTCTTCAAAGATTAAAATGAAAAAGGAAACTACCTAAGCATTGATGAAACCGAGTAAGTTATAAATGCAAAGTGATAGGAAGATTCTTATAACACATTAATGTTAGTGGGCAACACATTTCAGTTTTGACCAATGGACCAAGACAAATAACCACAGTACAAGAGAAGTTTTCAGGGGGGTTACCATCAACTTGCTGAGGTTAAGACAGAAGTAGAGAGAAGGCAAAGGAATTGAAAAAGCAGTAAAAAGAATATTTCTTTAATTTGTCACTATTACTTTTGAGATCCTACAGACTTAATCTGGTTCCTGCTGTCATGTTCCTTTCTCCCTCTCTGCTCAGCGCTCACCAGGCTATGTAGGGAGAAATCTCAGGGAAATAATATGGATAAAACAAATTTTCTTGCATTTGTGTTATTCCCTCATCCTTTTCTCTGGTCCAGCCTGCTTTATGGCTCAAACCACCAATAGCAACCCAAGCAACCAAAGTCATAAATGAGATACACACAATTGATGGTGTGAGAAAACATTGACAAGAGCACATTTACTTTAATTTGAAACATTTATCAAATTGTATCTTGATGCAACATGTGTAATGCAGAGTGACAATAGGAGGTTATAACAGTCTTAGAGTTGTAAATTGACCCACTCCTTATCTGCATTTCCATGCTTAAAACCTGCTGAGAGATTTACTGACACAAAACTGACTCTGTCCTTAGAAGAAAATGCATCACAGTATCTTGGATTTCCAAGATTGTTTTGAGTTGCAAAAGCTCCAAGAAGCAAGTTTGTCATGTTTGGGTTCGGGTCTTTCATGACAGGATTACACAGCATATCTGTTATATTCACTTGATTCCAGTGTGATCGCTATACAGAATTGAAATGACAGACTAAAAAATATAAATAAAATCCCAAAGATTAAATTTGTATTACAGATAGAAAATAATCACGAAAGAGAAGATTAAGAATTTGAAATCTTAACACTGACTTTCCTTCTGACCAGTTTCAATTTCTCTTGAGATTTAGATCTCTTTTTTCCAACCTCTCACCTGGAACCCCTTTAGTTTTAAGCTTGGTTTTCCCACGTGATATATTTCAGAGTATACTTTCACTGCTCCCTTCTAAGAGATGTTGTTCTTTTCTCTTCTCCTGTCTCTATATTTTAGAACTTAAATTGAGTTTATTTATTTGATAGACAGAATATTCTGAACTGTCCATGAAGATCACAATATGATCAGTCTTCACTCCCAGTATTACTTATGGCAAAAACACAAAACAAGGAAAAAAGAATACTGCCCTATTTTCTGGGATTATTTTCCTTTCTTAGGAGTTGTTTTTTTTAACTTTCATTTTAATGCCATTGCTTCTATAGCTCTCTCCTTTAATCCCAGTGCACTATCTTGTAGGTGGCATTTTTAAAGACTGCTACATCAGTTTATAACTCCTACCATGTGTGAGGGATTAGGTGGTCAGGATTCACTACACGAGACTTCCAATACACATTACAGTGCTGATGTCAATATCCTGTATTGTCATTGCAGACATCCTGTATAGTAGTGGACAGAGGTAAACAATTCCAGAGTACTATGCCATTTTTCGTCCTCACTATTGACTATAAAGTAAGCATAGATGACTAGGCCCTGTAGGCACATAGGTAAGTCATACCTGGCCACAGTGCAACACACAGTTTTTTCTCTTCATTGGCATAATTGCACGTATTTGAGTATTAACATTTTTCATTCCATTCCCCAGAAATCTCAATCAGTTTTAAACTATTTTCATATAAGTGCATGTGACATGTTGAAAAACATAAGTACTTATGGCATTATTGCTGTTCCTGCCTTTGGGTCACAGATGAGCATTGCATTGACTCCTAGGGCGCCTGGGACTTTCAACTTGTGGGAGTGCTGAAAGGCCGCAACAGTATTTCAATTAAATTTATCGTCTCCTCATCAGAGCATTAAAGAGGCAAAAACTCTTCCATACTGCTATCCTCAACCAATTTGTCTGATCATTTCATGTGTTAGCTGCTGGTGGATTTTTCCTATGATTTTTGCCTGTATGGAATAAAGGCAAGAGTTGCTTTCAGTCTTTTTCTGAATTTGTCCACTTTGAAAGTCTGAAGCTAGGAAACTTATTCACAGAATTTACTTGGGTTTGCTCTATATTTAATGATACGGTTTACAGATCTGGTCTAAACATGTGTGTCTTCATTCCTGATCAAAATTAGAACTTCATTACAATTCATCTGATCTGTTGACTCTTTTTTGTCTTTGAGAATAACTAAATTAATTAATAATTATATAAATTAATTTTGTTCATAGATCTTCTATGAGCAGGAAGAATTGAAAAATTCTACAGTTTGTTGCAAAGCCAAAGTGACTTTCCAGTATACTTCTTTTTATGGTAATGAGTATTGCTAATTGGGCTCACACCATTTGAAGAATAAAAATTTAAGATTAACACGTACATCATCCTCTAGTTTTAATCTGTCTAAACGTAGCATAGGAAGACATAAACATTGCATTTGCCACAGGAATTGCACAGAATTCTAAGGATGATTATCAACTGATTTTACTTCTCTTTCAACACAGAAGAAGATTTAGGAACAAAATAAAGGAACTAATATTAGTTGTAATAGACAGGGCATCAATTGAAAGTCACCTGTTTTCTATTCCGCAGCAACAATTCAGTCTGTTTGGTATACTAAACAAATTTATATATCCTTATATATCCACATGTTAAAGCAGTAGATTGTTAAAGGGCAATACCATTAGAGTTTTGAAACAAATTAAAGGCTTTATTTCAAGGCTTGAGCTGCAGACCTTTGTCTTCCCAGTAAATATTGTAAGATACATCTAGTGTTGATTTTCACATAACAGAGAAGGTCACCCTTAGGGAAAAATAAACCAATAGCTTTTCTGTGATTCCCGTCTGACTCCTCTGAATATTTTTTTTTCTTTAGACTCTCATAGATATACTATACCCTCTTTTTAAAGAAAATTAGTATATCAGGAACTCCTGTTCTTGTCATTCGAGCCTAAACTCATCTTTTCTGTTACTGGGTTGTTTTGGGAAAACACTAATAGAATATTCTTTTCTTGTAACAGGATAAACATGAGTTTCAACTACTTGTTGAATTCAACTTGTTGATTCAACAGTGCACCCAGGAAGCAATGGAAGATAATAGCATACTGGGTTGCATCAATGCAAGTGTAGTCAGTAAACTGGGGGAAGGAAATTTTTCCACAGCTCTTAAATCTGGAATATGGCATTCAGTGTTGGATCCTCAGTGCAAGAAAGATGCTGATAAATTGCAGCAAGTTCAGGGAAGGGTCATCATGAAGCACTTCCCCTCCAAGGAGACATGAAGGGAGATGTGTTCTTCAGCCTGGAGAAAAGTTGGCTGGTGACAGGGAGATGTATCAGAGCATTCTTCAAATACTTGTATGGAGCCTAGAGAGAAGGCTCTTCATTGAAGTGAGTGGAAAGACAGATATACTCACCAGAATTGTCTAGAGTGATCACGGAAACTCCCCTTTGAGATCTATTCTTCTAGTTGACCCTGCTTTGAGAAGGAGGTTGGACTAGACCCCTCCTGAGGTTTCTCTAACCTGAATTATTTTATGACTCTATACTAAGCAACTCGTAGAAAGTAACCAAGAATAATAATTTTAGCTTCCTAGTTTAATATGAAAATCAAACATGCATTTCTGAAGAATATATTTCCCTGCAAATACAGACAGATTTTGAAGTTGTCTTGAAGTAGATCCAATTACCTGTAATTTTATTGTCAGAGAAAAGCAAAGGCTGGAAGACAAAGAACCTGAAACCAAGGGTCACTTTCACACAGGCAGTGCTCACTTCAATGGGGCACAGTCCCTCAGGGGCTCAATATGGGTAACAGAACCAGGGGCTGGTACAGGGTGAGGGCCAGGCTGGAGATAAGGTACCAACATAGTGCTGAAAGCCCTTACAGAGCTAAGCCCACTACATCACAGGGCCAAGGCCTCTGTGCTGCAGACATCTGAAGAGTGGCTGGAAGGCACTGATGGATCCAGACTGGGATGAAGTGGGACTCCTGGGCCTAGGGGCAGAAATGCAGATCCTAGTTAAGGCTGATAGAGTTCTATTGCTGCCTTCAGTTCCTTGGCATTTTATCTGTCCCAGGTTATTGAAGATATTTTTACTTTGTGTATATATGTTGTCCTTTTATTGGAACTGTGATAGCTGCAAGTGTACAGATCTGGCAGTTTCACTATGTATCTTAAAATCTGTAAATAAACAGACATGCTCTGTTAATCTTTACTGGGAAACATTGTCTCTTAATTTTGAGAACCAAAATAGGAACCTGACACCATGAGGATCTTGATAGATAGAAGGCTCCACAGAGGGATCTGGGCAGGCTGGATTGATGGGCTGACACCAGTTATATGAGATTCCACACTGGGGTCCTGCCCTTGGCTCACAACAACCCCCTGTACCACTACATGTTTGGGGCAGAATGTCCAGAAAGCTGCTGGGTGAAAACGGACTTGGGGGTGTTGGTCAACAGCCAGCTGAACATGAGCCAGCATGTTCCCAGGTGTCCAAGAAGTCTGGTGACATGCTGGCTTGTGTCAGGAGTTGTGTGGACAGCAGGACCAGGGCAGTGAACATGTGATACTGAGCACAAACAAAATTAATCATTGATATTGATAGTGAATTTCCTTTCTTTTCAAAAGGTAATTGTACTGCTTTGTACTGCTATCTGGAGAAAGGAATTTAAGTGAATTATATTTTGGATATTTTAGAAGTGTCATCAAATTACATGTCATGTTTCAAAGTTGTAAAAAACACATTTCCTACCCCTGAAAGGTTTGCAAGTTGAATGTGTTACAGACCGTACTATACACAAGACAAAGAGCTGAGAGAGTATATTTCTACTGCAAGTTTATAAATTTAGATTAAATGTCTAAATTACATTACCAATACGGAATACATTTTGAATGTTCATTCCTCCTGGACCAGCATTAGAAAGAAAATTAATTAAATTCCATTAATTAAAGCTGCATAAACTCAATGCACCAACTTATTTGCATATTTTTGGCTAATTTTTCTGGCCAGCTAGCCAGAAAAAAAATAAATGTGGTTAAATGGTTATTACTATCAATAAGGATTGTGCCTTGTCCTGTTTAAACACTGTTATCTCTACCCTGTGTCACATTAGCTCTTTAAATAGACAGCTCATTCTTTTAACTTTTCTGGAAGCGTTCATCTACTTCAACAAACCATTGAGAGCTTATTAGCAGAACTTGTTTGTCTGTGACTTGTTTTGTGAACAGAAGTGATTCAAAAACTAAAAGAAAAAAAAAGGCAATAGTGGTATATATTATAAAAGTCTTAAAGATTTTTTACTATTAACTTTTTTTTCTTTTCTCTTCTTTCTTTTTTGCTTTTTTGTATGATTTTTCCTTTAGTAATGGTCAAGTATTCTGTCATTTACTAGGAGTTATGTTGTCATTGACATATTTCAAGTGAAAAAATCTTTGTAACTCATAGTACTATCATTAGAAATTCTACTTCAATATTAGACAGACCTAATTTCCAAAAGCATGGCTTCAAAACCTGAACCAGAAAAGTAAAGAAGTTGTCAGAAATATTGAAATATGACAAAAGGAAACAATATTTGGTCTTATCAAAGAACCTCAGCTAGAGAGACAGTGAATTATCATTGAACTGAGAGTTCATGGAAAACTGAGCAGTTCAAGAAAGATAACTGGATTATTGTGAACCTGAAAGTGTCTTGAAATGATCATAGGAATGGAAGAAGTCTACACAGTAGGAAAAAAAAATCTTCAGTTGATTTGTTGAAATTTTAAAATAGAAAAGGCAAATTTAAATCTTAGAGAGTAACTCATCTTCCTAATGTGGCTCAATCTTACAGTAACATACGGAAATGTCAAAATAATTTCTCATATAGAAGAACCAGATGCGATAGATGAATAGCTTTGCAATCTGCAAAAGATACCTGTCAGCAGGTTGGGAATTCCTTGTATTGATTAGAAAACTCCTTCTTAAAGAAAAGATCTAAATTTAAATTGCCACCCTGCTTGCAAATTTAGCTAAATTCAAAATGGGCACTTATTCAAGGTCTAGACTCTGTGAACCTGTTAATTAACAGATAATCTGCAGTGGGTGTCTCTCAGTCTAGATTGTTGCAGCTGTTCCACTTATATGGACAATTAGGTATTTATTTCATCAGGGATTTCAGTCTCTTCCATTCCAGGTGATTGTTCAAAGAAGCTCACTTCCTTTCTCAGCAAACCTGTCTAACCCAGTTAGATACTAGTTTTTACACCTTCTTTTCAGCTGTATTTAAAATGAGGAAATTTTCTTATTCAAAAATTTGGTATTGACAATATTATCTTTTGCACAAAAATGTTTTTTTTGTAGTCTTTTCTGAGTTTGTTGTGATGAACTCTAGTAATTTTAAAAATTGTAGTTAAAAATCTGTGACAGAAAAGCATTAATTCATATGATCTGAATAGTATTAAAACAGAAGAATTAAATGCTTTGTATATTTCAAACATTCAAGCCATCTTAGTAAGAAAATACTCTTTGTTACATGAAATCCTTTTTTTGTAGTGCAGTAAAAAAAAATAAAAATTGTAAAAAAATCTTCTTGCCCAAATTAAATATAATTCCTTAAAACAGCAACATTTAAAAATGTGGTCCTATTGGGGATCATATTATCAATGCATAATGAGAGAGTATGTACAGCACAATGAATCATAGTAAGAGAGAGATGAAGATAAAGTAATATAATTAAATATTTGCATTTATAAATTAATTATGTTGTATAGTATTGTGATCTATTGATTATTCTTCTTTCCTGTATGGTTCACACAACTGAAATACAATTTTCATGCTATTATGTATTTATCTTAATGTATTTTCCTTCATTCAAAGAAGCCAAGTACCACTTTGAACACCCTGGTTTCTCATAGCAAGACCAAGGCAAGATTCAGAGTTTGTGTGGAGTCACAGACCTTATTAAAAAAAAAAAAATCTGGGTAGTACACTGGTTCTTATTTCCCATACAGCCTTACTGAGTAGGGGGAGGCCTGATGGTGATTTCCAGTAAAGTTCCTAGTCTATTAAGGAGCAGCAAAACAGTAATGAACTTGAAGGCTTTTCTCATCCCCAGAACTCTGCCAGCACTTTGCTAAAGAACTCCTTGGCAATACAAACGGCTCGTGATATTTTTTTTCTTCTTTACATAAAGGAGCTTTATATAATTTTATTGAAAATTAAAAGAAAGAAAGAAAAGGCATTGTAAGACACTTTTGCAAGTAATGTTAAAATAAACCCACCTCATTGTCTCCTTCAGCAGACCAGTCCAGGGGCTCATAGAATGTTATTGGAGACTGTGATTCAATAGCAGCGTGATGTGGATTAAATCAGTTCTTGTCACTGTTCGGGATTTAACTTTATCCTGAGACTGCTAAACTGCTACAGGCAAGGTAGTAACTGCCAGAACTTCTACCCAGTGCACTGTAACTTTCTCCCCTACTTCTATTATGAACAGAACATTAGTGTGATGTCTTGAGCCAGCAAACTGAGGAAAAAAACTCCTAAATCCTACTATATCATATTAAGTTATTTCAAGAGCATAAACCATATTGCATTTTAGTTCTGTTATAAATGCAGTTTAAATACTTGTAATCAAGAGCATATTATTCTATTCAATTGATACATATTCACATATGTTTTAGTTTAAATAAAATCATCTTTTTTATGTAGAGAATTTCACTGTGGTGATAGACATTGCTCTTTCATTGTCTTTGTAGGTATTCAATCAAGCTTTCAGTGTTGAAGCTGTTTTTTATCAGATAGTGAAAGTAAACTTTATTAAAGCATCTTTTTTCAAATGAAATGCTTACTGCATTCTACATTTACTACATTAAATTCTTGCAAAATTCAATTAACTCTTCATATGTTCTCTTTAATATATTTACCTATTTTAATTGAATTTTCCTCTCCTGGAATTTAGCAAATAAATAGGAAAAGCAAAAGTGAACAAGTAGCATTTGGCTATACTGGCAAACAAAATGTTAACAATGAGAAAATTAAATACTCACTAAAGCCTGTGTGAAAAGCTCACTATTGAGGCTAAAAAATTGGCAAGATTAGGAAAAAAAAGGACTCAGTGTCTATGCAGTCACCCTCACCCCTACCCCAAGTCTGTAAAAGATGAGGACAGATCCAGGACACTAGGATTTCATTTTAGAAACAGTGATATTTTTTAAACGATCTCTACAGTGTCTATAACTGCAGCATGTCTGTCACAGAAAATCTAGAGGATTCTAGGTCACTTCTCTGCTGTGAACTGTTGAACAAAAGCTTTGAATTAAAAATGCTTCTCGTCAGCATTTCTACTACCTGCAATATAATAAGAGCAGCAAAATTTATAAAATACTTTTTAAATTGACAAGGAGAAACCATTCAGCCTCTTTCAGTTTTCAAGTGCCAAGAGTCCCAGGCCTTCAGCTCCAGGGCAGAACCTTGTATTTTTAGTTCTATAATCTAGCTGTGAGGATTGCAGACGATCTGTGATATCTGGGAGCATTTGCTCAAGGTGACAAACACCAAAAGAAGTGGTCTTGTAAAAGAGACAGGAGAGTGAGCTAGGAGTAGTCTTTAAAATCTTAATTTTATCAACTTCTTTTTTAATTACCATTTTATTTCCAGCTTATATTTGACATATGTACAAAAATGAAAAAGCAAATACTGACATGTAAAATTAATGACAACAGTCACACCTCTTACCAGTTTGTTTTTGCCCAACTTCTATTTCTGTGAAAAGTACGCTTTGAGCTGCATCTGCCCTTCCTATCATTACCACTGGCAGAGTGTGCTTTATATTGCATGAAGGACTTGGAGTAGTAAATGAGATGCATCAACTAAAGCGTTCTAATATTGTAGCAAGGTAGAAATGTAAATGTAGTCTGTGTACAAAGCAATCTCCTTTTCAGGATAAGTGGTTTATTTTGGGTATGCACAGCTGGGATAGTCTCTTTCTGAAGTGACTAGGAAGGAATTCTGCTTATAATAGTCATTGACAAAGACGGAAACTTTGATAGGACAGTATTAGTACAATGAACCTTAAGCAAGATGGGGAAGCGGTATTTGATATTTAAGTAGAAAAATACGTCAGATAAAGCTGAAACAAAAGTAGACAAAATGAAGAGTAAATAAACTGACACGCTACTTACATTCTGTTTTCTGTTTGCCCTGCTTCTGGATTGCAGGATTTTTTTGTTATGTCTGGAAAACAATAAAATTCTGATTGTAGGTTCTGGCAGAGTTTCCTACAAAGTGCACCTGAAGGCAAAAATAAAATCTAGCATTTAATCTGGAATGACTGACCCCAAGTTAAGATGACCAAATCATACTTGGTTTTGGCCAGGAAATTATGTCAGAGTATTCAGCAGTCAGTATCATGGAAAAAACCCTATCTTTTATAATTCAAAATTTCAGTGCTTTCACAGAACACCAAAAGCAAGAAAATATCCCCTAATGAAAATTTGCAGTTTCACAGTGCTCTAAAGGGCCACAGGACTTCTTGCCCTTGGTTCACTTGTACAGCTTATTACATTAATGTGAATTGTATGGGTGAATTAAAGGTATGATTATTGAGTAATTATCCTGACACTTGCACTGTGTATAACTTCTGCTGCACAGAAACCACACCAAGAGAGTTAGTTAAATGTATGCCAAAAATAATAAATGTATATGTAAAGTAGAAACAGGTATTTTGTATGTAATTCAGCTCTTTACAGGAAAGGGGATGAAAAAAATCTAGAGCACATTTCTGGCTTATTCCTGAAATCAGCTTCAATTTTTTGTTCTTTAAATATAACAGAAAAGGAGAATACTACAATGCAAATATTGCATTTCGTATGTTTCCATGAATGTTGTCATTATTATTTTATTGTTACTATTATTTTTTTATATTTTCTTCATACTAAATCAATCATTTCTTATTTCTGTATATGTTAAAAATTCATTGCTTGTGCACTGAAATCAAAAGTTTTTTTCCAGCTTTATTGAAAGGCACTTATGTCAAAGACCTGTATTTATTTTGGCCTCTAAAGTCCCTATTCATGTCACGTTTCTGTATGTGTCTTGTGGTGTTTATAAATCCATTAAATATATTCTTCTTTCTAGACATCAAGCCCTGACCTCTCTGTCAAAAATTATAGAGTTCAAAATGAATTTTTATACATGGCGAAGTAATAAAATCAACTTCCAATAGGTGTGTCTGATGAAGACAGACTGTATATCTTTTTACACAGGACACAGTACAGCCCCTTTTAATTTATTGTAGATTAAATAGAAAATCCTATCTGCACTATCTGTGGTAGTTAGTAATAGTAGTAATTATATATATTATCTGTAGTGGTTATTTTCACAGATGGAATCATTTTGAGTGGAAGATATCTAATCAATTCTACTGTGTGTGTAGCTAGAGCAGTTTCTTTGACTTCACCTTTGAGCAATGTGAAACCTGCATTATATGCAGAAAAACTTAATGTGTAACTAAAAGTTTTATTTGCGGAAATAAAGGACAAGACTTACTTTTTATTTTCTAGTTTAGGTAAATGATGTTAAGGACTGCTATAACAGAATTGCTTACAGGTTGGGCCAATCTTATTTAAGTACAGTGGTTAACAATATTGATGTTTGAAGGTGAGCTTATTGCTGTTGTTCTTCTGTAAGTGGCAGGAAATAAACCAAGAGCCGCCCAACTTGGTATAACACTGATGTCATTCATTAAGCTGATTAACTGTATTTTAAAGATGCTGCTTACAACTAATAAATGAAATGCAGATGAACAGTTCATAAGCAACTACACTATAGATGTCTGCATTTATCATAACCATCTGTTTTCCTGGAAAGTCTGTTTTTTTGCATCCTAGGGCTGTATTTTGTTAGCTTTATTTTGCTTTCATCTAAAGGCAACATTTCAGCACTTTTCTATCACAAAACAATGATGACTGATGCATAGGACTATGGAGCAGGAGTAGTTTTTTCATCTGTTGTGCTGTGTCTGTCTGTTGAGCAGGACTACTATCAGCATTATTAAACATGACCTGGGAAAAAAAACTTGAATTAAAGAGAACTATTGTTGCATGGTCACCTTTGGCTATGCTAAAAGGTTTATATTTGCCAACCATTCTGAAGAGTTCTTCGGGGTTAGCCATGTTCCTCAAATGACTTGTTTGTCATCTCTGTAACTCTGGTCATGCTGCCACAGTCAAGTTCCAGAAGTATAACTGAACCAAAATTTTCACAGTGAAAGAAATAAAAATTCTCAGCAGGGATTTCACCTAAAAGTTCTTGAACAATTAAACTAGGAAAGATCAATTTGGGTTACCACCAATGAAAATAATTACATATGGTTTAAGCTTTTTCTGTAAATAATATTTGCAAATAATTTTTGCAAACAAATTTTTGCAAATAATATGCACATTAGTGTCCACTGCATTGCTGGTTTTTTCCAAACCTGATGCATTCTTTAGTGTTTCTCCTCTCTCTGATACTTGAAAGGATGTGTAGTATGGTACTTGGAGGAAAAAAATAACCGTTGTGTTTATTTTAAACCAATTGTATTTGGTCATGGGAAAACTTATTGTTTAGCAGCCATGTTGTTTTTATTTCTTGGTCCAATAAAACTGGTTCTGGAAGCATTTTGGATACTCTTAGGCTTTTAAAGCTCTGAATTTATATGTCAAGATGTATAACATTAAAAGAAATTTTAGTCTTATAGTTTTGATTGGTGCCACTTTTCTTTTGGTAATGTCTTTTTGTAATTTTTTTATTAAATAGAGGACCTGGATAGAAATGCTGATGTAATTTAGAAAATTAAAATTCAGCAAAGCATCTGGAATTCATCTGTTGAATAAATAGTTGGGAAACAGCACTGTATAATTCAAATTTTAAAAAAAACAAGTAACAAGTCAGAAAATGTTATGTTTACTTAATCTGAGGAAGAAAATGCCCAACCCCATTTTTTTTTTTCTATTTTAGTTGTCTGTAAAGATGTGTAGAAATTCAAATGGTCTGATTAGATTCCAATGAAACAGATAAATCCCATGTCACCTAACTTTAGGCATCCATGGTGTACATATGACCTAGACACTTCTTCTTTTTGAGTTGGAGGAAAAAGGTGTGCTTCAAGAATGCGATGTATCCTCTCTCTGTACTCATTTACATTAGGAAGGTAAACTCCTACCTCGGCATCTTTCATCAGCCCTAGCAGCAGTCTTGCTGCCACACAGATTTTACATCCCATCCAAATGGTGTCAAGACAAATAAACACAAGTATGTTTTCCCTACACATGTAGTGCTTGCCCCCCAAAATTTCCATTACTCTGGAAATTTAATTTCAAATTTTTGCTATAGGGGGCCTGCCTTCTGCTTAATCCTGCTATTAACAGTGATTCCCAGAGCCTCCTACATAGAGCTCTTGCTCAGAGAATGCATTTCTTCCATCCACATCACATCTGCCACTTGCAACTGCATCAAAATTAAAGATAAAACAGTGATCCTAGCTTGAGCTTTGTAAGAATAGTTTCACGGTTTTAATTAACAAGGAACCTAATTAGTGCAGATGGCAAGACATTTATGCAACACTGACTGAATCACTGCAGTCATATATACATTAGTAACCCAAATGTCTATAGGATCAGACTACACCCACCCTAGTAGGTGATCATCTCTGCTATTTAATTGTAAAAATATTTGTTCCCTAGCATTTTTCCCATTTGTATAAATTAGTGCCCTGATACAATTCACAGGCATGATGTAGCAGATTGCACGTGTGGATGGGGCTGTCATGGTTTGGGAAAATACTAGAACATAAGAATCTTCACCATGGCTTTCCACTGGCTCTCAGAGTGGAGAATGATTGCTGACCTATTTCTTTACTAGCATATATGGAGTCTCAACCTCCCACCTGACAAACATATAAAAAGCACTTGCTGTGCATGCTTTTACCAGCTACCGAGTTCTGTATATTCCCATGGTCATTATCCATACCTAGCAACAACCTTTCCTTGGTACTTCATTTTTTCGTTGTGTAAGACACGGAACTAAGACATGGAATGCAGTTTTTTAGATTTTTACTTTGGAATATGGGTATTTAAAATCTAGATAAAGCAACACAGGATTTGGCAAATTTTTTACTATTAGATCATCATTTGATTTATTCTCAAAACCAATTCAAAGACAATTAGTTAACAATTTCACAATTACGGCAAGAAAAAGGGATAGTCACTTTTATCATGGCCTGGTAGCATTGGGAAAAAACAATCACCTCAAGGCACATATTCTTGGAGATGAAATAAAGTATCATTTATCTTAAGATGAAAGACTTTTATGAATTAATTTAATGATTTAGGAACAGTTCTTAAGCAGCTAGGAAAGGTGGATCCTTATGTTGGAAAAAGGGAGCAGGTACATGTCTAGCTGAGAAACAGTCATCTAAAAAAATAGATTGTTAGGTGTATGGCAGTTTAGCTTCCTGATAGACAGTTGAAGTTAATTAATATCCTTCTAGGTCATTAGGAAACTTTGCTTTGTCTGTAAAGTTTTATATGTTATACATTAAACATGAGAGAAGAAGCAACTGCTGGTATACTATCACAAAGCAATTGAATGCTGCTTAATAATTTTCATTTAATGCAAATCACCACTACTAGTAAATGAATTGTGTTAAGATAACCATCATTGCTTAATAAATAAATACTTTAATTTCAAAATTTGTGTTGTTATGTATAAAGCTACCAGATGGCATCTTAAAATACATCTAACTCTGTTGATTCGAGGTTTAAAAAACCCAAGTTTTAGGATGTTCGTGACATGTCACTTCTAACCTTAGACTCTGATTTCTCAAGTCATTCAAGAGATGACTGCTCTGGCAGACATAAAAAAAGAAACAAACTAAAAAACAGAAAGAAGGTAAATGAATGGGATGAGGGCAAATTATATGCTAACTGCAGAGAAATAACTGAATATTATATTAAGCTTCTATCTTCTTTTAGGCTATAAAATATATCCGGTTAAATCTGGTTTAATTTAAAATTGAGATAAATGCAAAATACTCTACAAGATACTGATGCTATTGATATTAATTTAACCTATGCCTTGGGGCAATTGCCCCAGTTTGAAATCAATACATCTACATAATTTCAAATTTACGGTAGCATTGATGAGATCTTTGCTTTGCTGCTCAACATCATGAATAATATGAATATTATGAAGAATATTGCAATCAGTATCCTGAAATATATCAAGATCTGCATGATCACTAATGTTGTGAATCTGTGGCATTGCAGAAAATGAAAGAAAAAAAAGAAAAAGAAAGTTTTCACATTAGGACACCATGGCTCCCTTATTTTTTCATTACCAAAGTTACATTTCATCACGAAAACATCACAAAATACCAAAGCAACTTATTACCCTTCCTCTGCTTCTTGTAGTAAAGAGAACATTGTCACTCTTTTCATTCCTACATCTAGAGAAACCAGACCCTGACTGCCACTTTCCTGCCCATGAGAGTACTTTACCAACTTTCTGTGTAGTAGAATTAACTACTAGTTAAAACCAAGAACTAATGCTTACTAACATCGAAGAAAAAATAAGGGAGGACAGGCATACAGATTATAGTAATAGAGTACAGAAATTTTCAGTTCTGCTGATCCTGCAACAGACCCTCTTCAGTTTTTATTTTCTATTTTACATCCTATTTAACGTGCTTGGAACATGGAAGTATGTGCATCTCATAATTGAAATAGTCCCTACTATTAATTAAATATATATATATATATATATAGTGCCCTGAAAATCTCCTGCTGTTGCCTGTAGAAGCCTTCATGTCTGTGGCAGCAGGGCAGGTAGCAAGTTGCAATGAATAGCCTGATGATAATGAGAGAGCTACAGCAAGTCTTTGTATGTCTCAATTTATATGCAAAATCTCTATATTCTCCAGATTGCAGCTCAAAGACACATTTGCAATAGTTCTCCTCAGCTGTAATTTTTCCTTAGAGATAGCACTAAATTATGGGATTGCTAAATTAGTGTTATAATCAGAAAAATAGAAGTAGAATACAGATTCCAAGGAAACCTTTAAAAATGTCATGATACCTTCATGACAATACCAATATTAAATCCAATATCCAAGCCAATTACAGTATGATTAATTCATTCTGCTAAACTATTTTGAAATGAAAGGTATTTTCTAACCCAAGATACAATGCCCTGATAACGTTCTTCATCTTAAATACCATGTTTTATCTGTGATTTCAAGATGTTACCCTGAGTTAAGACATTTTGGAAACAAACAAGTGAAGAAAAAATGGGATTTATCAGCTTTGTAAAAAATAGTTTAGCTAATTACTAAATCCAAAACAGTATTTAAGTAGAGCACCATACAATATAAAGTGTTTTCAAAAGAGCAGTTGAATTATATTTCCAGAATGACAAGGCAGTAGGTTTTGACTAGCAAAGGTTGCTGAAAGCAAGATTGTTGAAAGCCAAAATGCAAATAGACCAAACCCCAAGTAAACCCTGAATTGAGTAAAAAGTAACTCTGAATTCTAGGAAGATGTCATATTAATAAAAATACCAAAGCACCTTTAACAAAATAAAAGCTAATTAATTTCACCAGCTAAATGTTATTCAAATTAAAACCATCTCAAAATAGTTTGACTTCATTCAAAATAGTAATCTCTTTAAGAAATGGTCAAAGACAGATAAGAAATATTTTATGCAACAGAAAAGTTTGAGATAATAATATATCGATGCATGAAACATATAATGATAAAGTTAATTAACAATACAGACACTTATCTGAATATTTTTCATGTCATATTTAAACGATTAAGTGAATCTTCTTGCCACAGTGTGCCATGTTTACAACATAACTTCATGGACTGCCTCTTCAGAACTGACTTTGAAGACGAGTCTTAAAAATTGTGTTCAGCTTATTTATAGTATCTATATGTAATATTTAGATTAAGAAACAGCTTCCCTTTGGAATATTGCAGAGTGGATTACTTATCATTATGTAGATGTATTTAATAAAGGGGTGTCATATTTTCTGTTGTTTATAATGTTACACTTTAAAGTTAATTTTTCCCATTTTCCAAATTTTAATTTCTGGGAGGACGTTTTTTCCTCCTGTCTATAAACCTTGAAATGTTTTGTACATTTTATACATTCAAGAAGATCTTGAAAATTTGACAAGGTAAACTTTGTGCATTTTATTACCTTGTCTAATTATGGCTATCACACAGAAAAACTGTAGAGGTCAAGCTCAGTAGGACTGTCTAGGCAACCTCTGAGAGACTGTGGTTATGAAAAGACCAGTTACCAGAAAGACTACGTGTTTTCAAACCTTTGGAATGAAACTTTTGTGCTTTAATGATAAAGACTTCCTCAAACACTGAGAGTGAGATGAGGGGCCTTTCTCTCCTCTGATCCCAAGGATTCTGCTGCTGACACCAAGGACACATGATGCACTGCAAGGCCTATGACTGTTCTAAATGTCAGGAGCTACTTCTGGATTAAAGGAGGATGCAATTGAAGAAACTCCTTGTTCTTTCTTACAAAAATTGGAAGATGATCAGCATAATGAGAAGGAATGAAAGAATAAGCTTCTTTTGACAGATTTTTTTAAATGATATTTTTCCAGGCAATCACAACCTCTTTGTGCTTCACATATCTTAAAAATAATTTCTCCTTTCACAATTATTTTTGTTTCCTTGAAAATTATGAAATTCATTCCTATTGTCTAAAATTTATAGCTGAATAAAAATTTCACTTTTATTCCAGTAAGTTTGGTTTCCAGCTATAAAATCATTAGATTTTATAGCAGAGTTCCAAAGGTACATGGGTAATGTGTGTCATCTACTTGCAGTATGATTAGCACAACAGATCTTAACTAGTCATTAAATAAGCAGTATCATTCTTGAGAAACTAAAATATGAAAGGTCTTTTAGAAAAAATCCACTATGTGAGCCCTCTAGACATTCTTGTAATTGTGCCATCATCTTCTACTGTATATCTTGGAAACTGTTGACTCATATAATTTATAATCCTCTAAAATGACTTGAGGCTAGTGTGGTTTTAACAAAGAAAACAGATAACCAAAAAGAATAATACCAGAAGGAGCTGATATGAGCATATAGATATATAGATTTGCTTCATAAATTAGGGGGTTTTTATTGTTGTACTTAGAGATGTTATCTTTTCAGAAAAAAAATCTATATTGTTCACGTTCAAAAGGAAAGCTTGTGTTGTGAACCATGTCATATATTCCACATACTATGTGCATACTTGTTAAGGGTAGGGAGATAAACACAATTTCTTAAACTGTAAGCAATCAGGATCCCCTGAATTAAAGAATTTTAATGTGCAGAAATTTGAAAAAGACATTAATTACATTGTCATATGAAGATTATGTAATCACCAATAGGTCATTCAAATGGATCCAGGATTAGTTAGGACTAAAATATATAGAATGGATCCATTATTGATCAGAAATGGATGGAATTTAGGAAAGGATTTCACCAGGAATTGAGGTGATGTATTTTGATTTCTTGAATTCAGTAAGTGGATTGATATGTATTTGAGGTTGCCTTGACATCTGTTTCTAACCCCTTGTAAAAAAATTACCCTTTATTCCAATGTTGTGGTGAAAAAGGCCACTTCAGTGCTGTATGATACTGTGACATGTACAAATTGAAAATAGTTGTAGTTATAAACAGTAACTGGCATTTCTGGACACTGCTGATACTTGGAATTTGAGTTTTGGCTATGAGCCAAAGGACTGCAAGGCTGAAACCAGCACTGATTTTTGAAGAGCGAGAATATGTGATGATGCAGCCAAACTCTTGAGGTGTTCTGGGGATTGTTTTCCTTTTATACCACCACGACCAGACTGATCTCAGCAAAGACTGAAGCAGAAAGCAGTGCAGAGAAAAGGATGTTCTTTTCCAAGAAAAGATATTATACTAGTTTGGCTTTGCATAGCCCAAATTACACTTGACCCATCTATTTTCAGGAACAAACTGTGTCTGAAACATTTTCTCTTATCTTTAATATTTAAATAAGTTTCTAAATACAATCCATGTAAACATATACATAGAATTATAGTAAATAATAATAATAAAAAGTTTTATTTCTTTATTCAGTCACAATAATTTTCATCAATAAGTAAGTCCTTATTCATGCAGAGCTTGATATCTAATCACATATTTAAGCTTTTGTTCAAACACAACTGAATAACTTAAAAGTTTTAATAGCTAAGTATTCCCATAAATTGTAATTTTGGTGAAAAACTACTTATATCAGCAATGTAGCAATGCAATGAAACAGCTGCTAAGGAAAGTTTGTAACTCCTGATTTTGTTAAATCACTTTATTACCAAATATATCTTATGTCACAAAAGCAAAAAAAAAAAAGAAAAAAAGATTAAACAAATAAGAATTTTTATTCTCTGCTCTCAATCTAATTTTTGATGTTACAGAACTAATCTACCAGAGTTACTAGTGAAGCTTTCTCAACTTTATTTAAAAAATGCTCTTTAAAACTGTGAATGAGGGACGATCACAGTATAAATTTGACATACTAATCTACAATTTATCTCCAGTTTGTAGACCTGATTAATTTAGATATTGTTACCTTTTTAAAACAGTGCTGCTGTCTACAACAGGAGTCAACTCTACCATAATGGTAGACTTTATACTTAAATCCTCCTGTAAATATAACATAGGAAGCAGAAATACACATACTTATTGCAGTTGAGATTATATATTTTTGCTTATGTCTCAGCATATTCCCAGTATCTTTTTGCAAAAGTTCCTGATGTAAGAGAAGGCAGAGCGCTACATTAAAGAAGTGAGAGACTTAAAATGGGATAAACTACTGGGAAAAAAAAAGAGACACAAAAGTATGATCAAAAGTTCCAGTTTATATAAATATATAGATCTATTATAGTAAGAGTTAATAACTCAATTGTCTTCATATAACCTATACGTAGAGGGAAGAAAATATGTTATAATGAAGCCTTGTTTGATCTTCTTTGAAATAAGGTGGATACTCCAGAAATCTCACCAAAACTGGAGTCCTGTCTATGTAGTGTCATACGTCTTTTAGTAAATATTTGATTAATTGATAAAGAATAAAATTCTTTCAGGATTTCCAGATACTCTCCCCAGATATCACAAACATCCGGAAAGTCTGCCAAACTTATTACAGCAGAATGTTGGGCCTAGCATTCAGGGTGCTGAGACACAAATAAGAATTCTGAGCATCTGTAAACTTCCTTGTTCTTGACTCAGTCCTATTTTTTTTTTTTTTTTTTTTTTTTTTTTTTTTTTTTTTTTTTTTTTTTTTTTTTAGTTTTCCTTATAGCCTTCTGTTTACATTTGGCCAAGACATTAATTCATAAAACATCTGATAACCAAGTCAATGTTAATTGCAAAAGTGCTTCAATTATTACAGATTTGTCTGATGAAAACAGACTTTTTCCCTGAATGAAAAGACATCTTTCTAAACTTGTTGAGAAAAAAAATTAAAAATGGATAATTCTCCTCATTTTTCTTGTTAACCTTTATTTTGCAGGGGAAAGAGGCGGAAAAACCTGAAATGTTCATTAGTTTGGTAGTGTCTGTCCAACAAAAATGGAAAAAATTAACCTGAAAATAGGGGTATTTGTCTGTTAACTGACACTTGCAGCTTTTTTTGTCCTTATACATTAATGTAGAACTCTATATCACATGATTGAGAGTGTCAGATATAGACCAGAGGATAGATCTCTGCGTATTGCCTACAATTTCACACTGTGTTAACAGCCTACTTGTATAACATATATTTCTTTGACGCTGTTTAGCTCTTCTAACACACCAACCTGTCACTCTTTGAAGAAGTTTTGCAAAGATCTCTACAAGATATATGATCTTTCAGTGAGTTAGCACCACAACGAACACTTCATAAGCTCTGTCAAACAGTGATTTGTGCGGTACTGCAGCAGGCTTTTCCTAGAACATTTTTCTTTTTCTCAATAAAAGCAGAGAATATTGAAAGTATTTAAAAGTAAAAGCTGACAGGGCGTTGTTCAAGTCATTTTTCAATACAGAAATACCAGTGAGTTCAGAGACATGACTGTCACAGCTCTTTCAGTATTAACCTGCCATGTAGAGACAGCCAGAGAAACAGTGGCCTACACAGATGTTTAATGTGAAGTTAAAGCAAATCTTGAGTTATTTTATTGATAATCCTTTATCTCCTTTAAAACTATGACCACTTCAACTCATTCCAATAACAAATTAGTCAAGAGAGGAATGACCCACAGAAGGTAACATGAAGGGATAGGAATAAAAGCAGTTGTTATTCTGGCTGCCAATATGAAGTCTGACTATGTTAATTCTAGCTTATATTAGTTACAAAAGGACACTTCGAAGAAAGAAAGTTTATATGTTTACGTCACATGAATTACTTGGCAGCTGCTCTCCTTCGTTACAGCTATAAAATATGATTAAATGCCTTTTACTGCTTATGTCTCAAACCAGATATTTTAAAGCAGGAAAAGCAAAGCAAGTTGTTTGATCTCTGATCCTACAAGACTCAGACTAGAAACAACAAATAACACTTTCTGATATTAAAATGTCTGGGGAGAAAAAATGATCCCCATGATAGCCTGTAGCCCAGAATCATCAGAGTACTGAATCATTCACACTGATATGTTATTTTCTTTCTCATTATTAGAAAGAGAAAGAAGTGTTAATTAACCACTTTTCTTCGAGCTCCACAAAGAATAGCTTATATAAAGCAGTGCCCGCTATGCCAAGTGATACTTGCTTACGGAAGAATGTTGGTACATCAATCAGTTTGAAAGTTCTTTCTTTCTTCAGCCATTTGAAATAATTTCTGCATAACAAAATCATATTTCATCAAACAATACACTGCTTTCATTCTCCCATGCTTCAGAATTCTGAAAATGTTTTTCCAAATGTGCCAGGGAACTTGGGAACTTGCCTCCAGCATAAGGCAAAGCACACAAATTTTGAGACTTGAGAGATGTTCTCTAAGAACTGCAGAAGCCCATGCAACGAAGGTGATAATAGAATGCTGAACACCAACACGAGGAAGAAATTCTTCACTGTGAGGGTGGTGAGGCACTGGAATAGGTTACCCTACCCAGAGAAGTTATGGATGACCCAACCCTGACAGAGTTCAGGGCCAGTTGCATGGGGTTTTGAGCAACCTGGTCTACTGGAAGGTGTCCCTCCCCATGTTAGTGAACTCGATGATCTTTAAGGTCCAGCCAAACCATTCTATGATTCTATGATTTTGTGCCTGCTTGAGACAAATTTGGAGGAGATTCTAATGTTAACTCTTGCAATAGGAAAATGATAGCATAATGCTGAAATAAAATAGCAATTGCAGTTGATTGCTTCTCAAGTGAAGGACATCTGGATACTCATACTAAAAGTGAAAAGGAAATTTGGAATAGGTAGGAAAAGCAGATTTAAATTTTTTGTGTTTGCAGTAGAATGTACCTTTTCTCCCATGGGGAAAGATGACTATTTTGGAAGGTACGATATTGTGGGTGCACATCTCAGTACTGATTCATAAAACAAAATTTTTGTGGAATATAAGATATTCAAAGGTTTTGTGCTTGGTCTTGATGAGTGGCCTGTGGCAGATGTTTATTCACATTTCTATCCATTAATTTGATCATACCCTCTTTCTTGGTTAATGAATCATCATGTAAGTAATTTGGACAAGATCAGTAATGTTCTATTATTTCACCTTATGAAATGGAGTCAATAAGCCATAATGCATTTTGGCACTGTGAAATTATCAGGGTTAGTACCATTAAAAGCAGAATAATGCATATATCCTTCATCTACTATTTTTAAATGTTCTCACATCTGGACATTTTTAATGAAAATTTCATATTATACCTGAGATGAACATTAACCAGAGAGACCTTTTCTAGTAAATAGGACTTCATTAGGTAGCCATCTGCTTCAGACCTTGAATATATGATTGTGTTTAGAAAAAAGACTCTGAGTATAGCACTTCATTATCCAAGGTCTGCATTTTTGATGTATTTCAGAGTTGTATCATAAAAATTTAGAAAAATGGGCAAAATAAAGGAGCTTTACTACTGTTAGTTGTGCACTTTTAACCATAAATTTTCTCTTGCTTAATGTATCAACAGTGTTTTCAGCTATATTCTGAACACATGATCTTTGACTATAGTTTGATGTAAGCAAAAGGGATTACACTTCCATCCTAATCTAAAGTGGAGAATTCATTTCAGTATTTTGATAAAAATATTTTGGATCACCATAAGACCTATTTTAGAATGAAATATTTTTAGCTCATAGTTTTTCTGCATTACCACAAATTTACATTCTTCAGAGTATGAATAAATATTAATGACAGATATGCAATGTAATAAAACATGGCTAACTGAATAAACTGTAGGGCAGCCATATATAGTATGAAAGATATGCTGTGCACCATGAAGTATTCACAAAAATACTTTAAATGGAAACTTGGAGTAAGGGTTTTAAATTTCAGTTGATGTTCTGAGACCTTGAGACATAAAAGGATAAAGAGTCTGAGTCTTCTAAAAAGATGATTTATTGTAAAAATAAGAACACTCAGAAAATTCATCCAGTAGTGTCTCAACAAAGGCACAGCCCAACCACCATGTATCCTACCTACTGAGGTGTATTCTCAACCCACCAGTCAAGATGCACTATGGAATATAAAAAAAGACCTCTGAAGAGTTGGGTAATGTCCTCATGACATCCCAGAAAGCTGATTATGACCCTTTGCCATCAAATACGATAAGGGCATTAATTCTATTAAGAAATGGTGTGCTGCAAAAACAACTGTGATAGAGATTTTGGAGAGAACAATGATTTTATCTTCTAAAGGAAAATTATAAACCATAGAACTTTCTAAACAAAAACTAAATTACAGAGCTAAGGCCATCTTTCTTTTCTCAAAATGGCTAAACCAGAAGCATTTAGAACATAAGCACAGGAATATAGATCTAACTCTGTTAACATGTCTCCTGTAACCACTGCTTTTACATGTTTTTCATACCAGCAGTAATAATGGTGGAAGCCAGATTGAAATTTCACTGTAAGAGACAGTATGGCCTTTGAGTAAAAGAAGCATGTAATCAATGAAGTGATCCAATTGCCCCAAACGTTTGGACTTCTAATAGGGCACTACAGTGTCCCCTAATATTAATTCTACACATAAACATATATACAGCAAGAGATGCATACCAAGTATATGGAATAGATATGAAAATTTGAAATATTCTTACCTCTGAGATGCATACAGGAGGAAATGCTTGTTACTCTGCCAGGTCATACAATAGCTCTGAATGTTTCAGGTGCCACCTAGTGCCCAGTTCTCATGTGTCAAAATCCCTTTCAGGAGAAAACTGGGGGTTTTTGTGCCCTTTTATGCCACTGTCCAATGACATAACCATGACATCCCATATCCACATTTTATGCTTTAAATTGCAATTTTAAACTCTGAGTGATCCACAGTAGCAGAAATAACTTTCTTTCTTTTTTTTTTTTTTTTTTTTTTTAAACAAGTTACAAACTTCAACATACAATAAGTTCTGCCTTTGTGTTAGGACACAACTTGTCAAGAAGGCCTATAGCAGGGAAACCTTGGCTAATAAGTCAGACATGAACCACGACTGATTAGCCATGTCACTGTATCCTCAGACTACACGCTGGTCAGTTCAGAAGACCTTTGCCAACAGGAAGCTGGAAGTGAAGTTACATTCTTTTTAAGGCTAGCCAGCCTCTAATTTATAATAATTTAAAACAGATCTTCCAGATTATCCTTTGTAACAGCTGAAGAGTCAATTCATTAAATAGCAATGCTTATCAGTGCTCACTGAAACTTCTCTTATATTTCTTATTTTTTCCTTTAGAAGTCCCAGTACTTTTACATTAAATGTGCTATTTTATTCTGTTCTCTAGTTTCAGAATTTCTATTATCTTCATATAAAAACTATGCATCTTCCTAGTATTTTTGTTACACCTTGGAACATAGATGTAACAAAAAATATAACCCTAATTTCAGTAGGAAACTAGATATGATAGTACATAAAATATATAAAATTAATGACTTTTATTTGACATATGTATCTATTTATGTGGAAATGCAGTCTATATAATACCACACAACTTGTTTGTGCTATGACATCCTCCTTCAGTAACAAAATTGATTTTTTCTAAATTCAGTTTGCTTTTTACATATTCGGTTACTGTAAATTCTCCAGGTAAGAACAGCCAGTAACAATGCAACATTTATATTACCTAGCATAAGGTAAAATCAGGTGAGGCATTGAGGCTAAAGTGGAATGAAAATATAGTGCAATGATATAGCTGTTGCCATAGTATTTCAGAAATTGAAACTTAAATTATTTTATAAAACTCTAAAAGACATAGTAAGAAGTACATATTTCACAAGGATTATCAATGCAATATAAATTTTAGGATTATTTTTTACTTTAGATTGTCCTGGGCTCTGAAATAATCTTTTTTTTTTGGTAGTTACAACAGCCTCTTCCCAGATGCCTCCAGAATACAGCCATATTAAAAAACTACTTGGAAAACACTACAGTCTAAAAGGAACAATCCCATTGTGACACATACATAGGCATATCTACACAGCCTTTGCATCGCAGGCAGGGTGCATGTATCTGGACTTCATCCACCTGAGAAGCTGAACAACTATCACATGTGGAAGATATAGTATCTCAGGCTTCAAGTTACACTGATTTGATGGAATAGTTTGATAACAGTGTGGATGCAGCAATCTTTGTGGTACTTGCAGCTCTACACTCAGGCCAAAACTTCATGTAATTTCCAATGGTCTTCCTCAGTCCATGCACTACGTGCATTTACCTTCTGACCATACTCGGGATTTAATTTGTACCCTAAGAAGCTGAGCAGGAATTTACTGCAGCTAAAGCTCTATTCAAGTGGAATTTGGTAAATGCAAGTAAGTGTGGCTGGTGCTGTTAACTACAGCTTTACTAACTCTTTGGTACTTGCCTGCTTGTCACTCCCTTCAGGGAGCACTTTAGAAGTGTATCTGATAGGGAAATGTCAGATTTAACTATACCTACTGAAGCATGTAGTCATCATTCTGCTTGTTTCACTTGGTTCCAGGTTATGCTGTACTGTGGTTAAATTAGTGACTGCCATTATTTTTTTGCATGGTCCTTCAGCTCTCTAGTCCTGTTCTGCATTTGCAGCTGATTTAAACAGATATTCTGAACAGTGTATTGCATGTGAAGGGAATACATTGCAAACCCTGGACCATTTATTGCATTACATTTGTCATGCTCACTGTATTTATGTTACTACAGTATTGTAATTATCCCTTGTTCTTTTCACATATCCTTGAGATTTTTTTTCTGTACTTCTTGCTGTTCCCTTGCTTGTAGAAGAATTATGTTAATGCAGTTCTAAATTAATGCTGAAAGAAGTTTGCTCATTTAAAAATAGCATATGACTTTATGCTATAAATAGAAACATTCTTGTCTTACTGGCAAGGAAGACAAATCCAGTGATTGTTTCAATGTATTTTGAAACAAAATCAAATTCAGTATAAAAATCTACATATAAAGTTCCCTCAAGACAGGGTCCTCTGTCATTTTTTGACATGAAAATAATTTCAAAAGGAAGAAAAAAGCAAAATTATGTCATTCATTAAAAAATAGGTAAGAAACTGCAATATAATTAGCTGTATTATCTTTAGTGAATGGTAGAGATCCCTAGTGAGGTTACTATTGCAGATATATTTACCAAGAAAGAGCAACTAGAATAGGAAAGGAAAATCATTCTTTTCCTTTGGGGAAACAATACCCCAAACATCTCACACTTTCTCTTGCTTGCCTATTTATAGTTAGACACAAGAATATGACAGTTTCTTTTGACTGATCTACAGAAAAATGCAGAAATTAAAAGAAAAACTTCAGAAAAGTTTAGATTGTTAGACAAACAGTTTCTGTCACTATTGTCGACAAAAGTGAATTTCAGAATAGTGATTCTTCATTCTGCACTTGCATCTTAAGGTGACAGATTTGATGGAATCAAGGCATGACCATTTTTGTTGTTGAGCTTCTAGAAAGGAAAGACCTGGATTTTGGGGGAGGGAATTTTTTTAAATTCAGTAAGTGTTTTAATAGATCTGTGCTGTTTGCGATAGATTTTTCAAAGCATTCATATATAATGTGTCTTTACTCTCTGAATCCTACATTTTTGTGCAGTTAAATTGACAGTTCAATACTAAGTTTTCCATTTTTTTCCTTCACTGCACTCATATTGACTTCTCCAAATTTTTCTTGTGGTTTCTCTGTAATCTCAAGTGCAACATCCATGTATATGTATATTTCAATATGTGTGTAGAAAGACAACAGTATTCCTAGACTCATCAGTTAATTCTTCTAGTTCCTACTAGATTTAAATCTAGACCATGCTTACTTACATATTCAGAGCACTGTGAATGAGGACAGAATAGAAAGTAAGCAAAATATAAGTTTTGAGAAAAAAGACAAAATATTATAAGTTGGAAGGTATGTATCTAAGTTACCTTTTTAGTTTATAAAACCTTTGGAAAACTATGGGCAATAAAATAAACTATTACAAGATTCAATATAATTTCATTTTGGACAATGGAATTTCAGGCTACTTCTTATTTTTACAAAGACATCACCTGTCCTAGTATTTGGGACCTTTAGAATGTATAGCTCTCCCTATAGCCACACACATACTACGTGCAGCACTTCTGAAATCAGCCTTGAACCTTCAATATGAAAGCATTCTTGCTTGTCAGTAAGTAAGAGGACATATGTGCAGCTTTTCCAAGGGATATCCATGTACAGACATATTCTAATATTTCCAGTACATCAAGTCCTGTTCCAAATGACAACTGGAGTGGTCCCCAGAATAACATATTCCCTGGGCCGTGTTCATGTTTTTATGGCAGAGGAATTACTGTTTGGAGTAGTAGACACAAGTGAACAAGCAGTCTAGGACTGGTACCATGCAGTAATAGGGGGATATATCCAAACTGGGAGTGTAGGGATACCAAGAGTATTTAATTTCAAAAGTACTACATGGAACAAGGATTATGTATTGGGATATTACACAGGTCTTTCAATAATGAGTACTCATGAAGATGTACGTATTGACAGCGCTTCTCATTTTATTTTGGGAAAAATGGGAGCATAATGATTTGCAATAGCTGCAAACAAAAACCATGAAAATATATTGATCAACCCTTTAAAAAAGAAAAAATTATTTATGTTCCAAAATTTATAATAAAATACTGTGTGAAGGACATTAGTATTCATAACTAAGCTTAATGGAATGCAACACTATGACAAATGCCTTTATTACTGGAATGTGTGGATATTTAGGCATCAAATTATAAATTTCATGTTTAAACATTTTAGGGAGGATAGTGCTACTCTTGATTTCATAAATATAACAGAAAAAAAATTTCCTGACTTAAAATCTGAATAAAAAGCAAGTACATTTGAAATTTCCATATCTGGTTCTGCTTTGTTTCTCAAGTGAATTCTGACAAAGGGGGTCTAAATTTCTGCTAGCCTTGTTTTTTGAAAAAAAAATCAGAAATAAATTATATTTAATGTTGTTTAATTTGAATATCTTATTAATTAGTATCTATAAGTGGCTGAATTTCTGCTAATTAAAGTCTTTAAAGGAGTGTGTCCACTCCCAGATACATTTTACTCACAGCTTTTTAACAGAATTTCCATTGACATTAATAAGAATTAATTCAATAAAAACTTATTGAACAGCACAAATTTTAAGCATCACGATTTACCATTATGTAAAAAAAAAGAGGACAAATATGTTCATACATACCTTGTTTACAAAATTAAATCTAGGACAAAGAAAATTCCTGTTTGGAGAAAGATTGAAACAATTGGGACAGCTTGCTTTGAAAAGGAGATGAGAAATAGTACACAAAAATTTTAAAAAAGTGGGAAGGTGAAAAAAATTCAATTATGCTTATTTTCAGAGTACCTGAACAAGGAGAAGTTCAACCAAACTACAAGACAGCAAATCTAAAAGGAAACTTTTCCACCCTTCATATCGTTAGTGATTATCAGAATGTCACTGAAGTCAAGAATCTATGCAGAGCTGAATAAAAATTACAATCTAGTTTGGCAATTCCTGTGTTCTCTGACAGATGACAATCTTAGGGTGACAATCTGTAGCTTTAAATGTCAGGGAGTTGGTAGTACGGTGTCACATTCAGTTTGAAAATAGATACTACCTATCAAAGAAGACAAATGCAGTTACTTGGTGAATTATCTCCCTCTCGTCTCCCAATAAGGCACTTGTATATGTTGAAAATGAAAATACTCATAGAATAAATTAATACACTTAAAAGTGTACAATTTATTTTTTCTACTTTCTTGTCTAGAATCAGGAACAAAATGTCTTGAAGGGTTAGAAGTAGTAGCATACTCCCAGGCCATTTTCATAAAGTTAAAAAGTTAATGAAAAATGCCAAGCATTCCTTTTAGATGAGTCATATAGTATTGAAACTGGAAAATTTGTTTTATTTTAGATGGAGGGTGATTTTTAATTAGTGCTTTAAAATATAATATAATTTCGCAAGAATAAATTGCCTTCTGTGGGTAATTCTTGGTGAGACAGCAGTAAAAGTAAAGGAAGCAATTTTAGGCAGTAACAGTTAAAGGCATTGCTAATCTTTATATTTTTTATTTCAAAGGACAGGGAATCTTTCTGTGACCTTTTTACAAAGCCCTAAGAGATACAGGCTTCTGAAAGACTTCATCTTCTTGGAAAAGTCAAAAATGAAAACACTGTGTACAGGCAGAGTTTTCTTGTTAATATAATATGATTCATATGATAACCAAAATCCACAGGATGATATTCTTACCTTCATTTTGACATACTGTGATGATAAATAACAAATTGAATAGCACTAAAAACTGTTAGAGGATTTAAAATAAATTCTTTTGCACAAATAGGCAGGACTAGCTGCAGCATTGCCTTCTTTGTAGACCTTGCAAGCAGATTTGACGGCAGGGGATTGTTTCAGCACAGAACACTTCAATAAAGCAATGGTAAGAATATCAATTCTTTAGGTGAACCTTGAAGTGACCAAGATGAGATAGGCTACTGTCTTTTGTTTTGTGTCATTGTGCAAGGTAATGAAAGTCAAATCCAAACCCACAGTTTATTATGTAACAGAAAACAGGAAATAGCAGCAATGACATCAGCAACAAATACACATATTTAACATTTCACATCAAAACATGATTGGTATATCAGGTCTTGCAAATGAGCTCATTGTTAGCATATATCTTATATATAGTGTATGTATATGTATGGACATATAGAGAATACATTTATTATTATAGTGGATTCTGCTTTTTAATAACTGTTACATAGCTTTGTTTCATGGCTGATATCAGAAATCTAGTAGTATATCCTAGTTCTTGGTAGTTCTGGGCATTGAAGTTTGAGAATGTAATGAATGCTGTAAGACATACTGATTGTTTTAATAAGCATTTATATTTTTTTTCTTTAATTGAAACCCACTATAACAGCTTAGTTATTTAAATATGTTGTGCACACACTCATGAGCACATCAGGGATACTGAAGAATGATTTAGTCAAATGGAATTCAGGAAAAGAAATTAAAACAATACATACGTACCCCTCTCTTCTTCCATCATTTTCCTTACTTTTTATTTCAGGGGAATTTGGTATGAATCCAAATACAGGTTTATCTGATTTGCCTGTTCCCTGTTAGCATTAAGCTGATAATTGGTACAAGTTTTGAAGAGCTCAGAACGAGATTATGAAACATCTTTTGTTCACACTTGCATAAAATCTATGTTTTAATGTACGTTAACTGAAGGACTTTGGTAGTAAATGACTGAAAATATTGTAATCAAGTTATTTATGATGCTGAAACACCAGTCAAAAGAGTACACAGTTGAGGTGTGAGTACCAGCTACTAAAACTGAACTCTAATTAATGACCTCAGAGATCAGACTAAGAGTGGCCATGAGTCATTTTGGATTCTCAGTGGTTTAAAGCCCTGTATTATAGTAGAAGTTACCAGACCTTTGGTATTTCACATGATTAAATTCACTAATCCTTTGCTCAGAAATACGTTACCCACAGTATCTCATCTGTTTTCCTCATTATCTAAAATCTATTAAATCATTAAACAGCTTCCTGATCATGCTCAGGCTTATGCTTGTTAAAATTTTCTCTTGTCTTGATTAATTTTACTTTTTCTTACAAATTTTGTTCAATTTGAATCTGATGTTCTTTCATGTATGTATTACAATTTTGTTTATTGTTTTGCATTGGTGTAACTTGAAAGTCAGAAATATATCAAGTTGCTTGGTTTCCTGTTTGTAGGTAATGAATCCTTTTCTATCAATTTAACAAAAAATTTACGTGAATATATAGACAGCTGTAGCTTAAGAAAAACCTCATGCTCATTACATTTGGATATGTGGGTACTTAAGCAGATATTAAATACACTAAGTCAGCAATGGATTTTCAGCGTTAAGAGTTGTAGAATACCCATGAAACCACGCTATCTGTCCAAAGATGCCTTAATTTATGTGTTCTTTTTTTTAAGAAAAATGAAATATTTATCTATAAAAACATTTTAAATCATAAATATGTATCTTTTCCAGAATTACAGAGTAGCTCCTGTGGCAATCCAGGAGTTCCACCAAAGGGTATTTTGTATGGTACAAGATTTGATGTTGGTGACAAAATCCGATACAGCTGTGTAACTGGATATATTTTGGATGGACACCCACAGCTTACTTGCATAGCCAACTCTGTCAATACAGCATCGTGGGACTTCCCTGTTCCTATCTGTAGAGGTAAGAGAAATCCTACAGTAATGTTCTGGAATATATACATTAGTACTAACCATTTTTAATCTCTGGATTAATAATTACATTTTAAACTATGATTAAAGAACCCCACTTTTGAATATTTTGATCTCTTGTTCACATATATGATGTATCTCAGCATTTATACCTACTAATTTACGGTCAATATTCTACTAAAATTCTAGTTATCATTTATTTTAAATATATGTTATGTAATAAGAACTAGAAACCTAGTAAAAAGTAGAAGATAAATGTCTGTGTACAACATACTTGCAACTATGGGAATGTAGATTTGGCATCTGTTAGTACTTCCTAAGGACTGACTTTTTGTCTAGTACTAACCTGGCTATTGAGCAAACATAAATGTGAAACTGTCAAAACAATTGTGCAACAGGGTCTTACCTCATTGTCATGTTTGATTATCTTAAGATTTCTATATAGGATATCTCTTGTATTATAACAAATATTGTAGGTAAAATCCTTTTCCCCTGCTCATATTAGAAATATAGCAGCAGTAGGGAACCTTGTATTATGGGTAAATCTTATTTTCTGAGAGAAATATTGTTAGAGAGAAATAATGTTTGCAGAGCAACAAATGGAGGTTATGCTGACCAAATGAAGGCACTATCACTACTATACACAACCAAAACCAATAAAGATAGTATTTTGACGAAACATTTCTGTCAGACAACCTTGAGATCAGTTTCTAGTTTTACAGGTTAATTTTGCAAAATGCAACCTTTTTATTTGTAAAAAACCTTGGTGAAATATTGCAGAGGGTACAAAAACTTTCCAACTGAAATTACCATTCTAATAAATACAGATTGGTTAAAACATGTTTAACCAGCACTGCAAAGAAGTAACTATGTATGAGAAAAGCGTGTCATTGGAAATACCCTACTTTCATTTCCTGTTGCTGGCTTAGAGCTATTTAATATGTTTATCCATGGTCTTGAAAAAATTAGAAATTTATTTTTAACAATACTATTTCCCAGTAAAAATATTTATAACTGCTCAATATTCCTCTCCTACTTCCCAGAAAAATGCTCGCTGATAATGAAGGAGATAGAAAATCAAGGCATATATCCAACTCTTGTTTTCACAGATGAGAATGTAAAAGATTTGATGAGAATATGCTAGCCTGCAAAAGACTTATTTAACAAAATAGAAGTCTAATGGGCTCAATTGCAGACCATTGTTCAAATTCTCAATCTGCCAGTTTTGAAATGAATTGGCATAAAAATTGTGTTTTTAAATGAGTTACACATTCTTCTTTTTGATACAACATTTTTCAGGAGATGTTTGGATATGTTTTGGTTTTGCTCCAAGGGGAGGTTAAAATATATTGTGTAAATTTGAACTGGCATGATAAACTCCCAAAGTAATGGTTAAACATTACTAGTGTGTAAGCAGAAGACTATGATAAACTCCCAAAGTAACCCCATGGTTAAACATTACTAGTGTGTAAGCAGAAGACTACTACATGAGAATATGAAAAACGTGTTTTTAAAACTCATAATTAGAGAGGTCATTATTTGAACAATGTCATTTCTTAAGGCAAAATAAAGTTAACAAAAGGATTCATAAAAAAAGGGAACAAGTTCTGTTAGATTTCAAAATTGTCATTTTGCCTAGAGACTGAAGGAACTCAAACTTTTCAGTGTATGTGAATGAGGATCAAGAAAATGGCTTGATTTACTGCAGAAACTGATGCAGAAGGGAAACAGGCTTTTTGAGAAGACAATTCTCTAATCGGTAGCAGTGAGGAAATTAAGGGGTAAAAGCTTGATGAATAAAAATAAAAAAACCCCCCAAACTACATATTTTAATAGTGGTGGTTACAAATTACTGAAACCTAAGAACGTGACAGATTCTTGATTTAAGTCTTAACATAATGGCTTAAAGCCTTAATGTACAAATTGCTGTTAAGGTATTTTTGGGCCATGTCCAATAAAAGAAAAATAACCAATTATTTTCAAGAGTTCCTTCTATGAATCAATGTTTTATATCAGAAACATCTAACTTTACATATAAAATGGACCCCTGTGATACCATTCAAATGAATCTCTCCTAATTTTGCCTAATACAATTATCCAACACAGAATTCTGCAGAAGGTTGCTAAATGTGATTACAGACTAATGAGCTTCTTATCTCTTTCTCACTGTTTGCCGGACTCCCTTTGATTAAACACTCATCCTTAAAGATTTCCTGTGATAAATGTCTTATTGTTCCCTACCAATGGTCATTGCATCTGACATAGAGGATCCTGACACAAGGAAGAAAAACCCCAAGAACAGAACAAAAGTCTATTTTTTTCAATATTAATTTGAGGGTTGTTTGTTTGCTTGGTTTTTTTTACATTTCAGGAAAAAATTGAACAAAGCTCTGAATTTGAGGCACACTTAGAAGTCAGCAAACTTAAGATCATAGACTTCTGTAGATCATCTCTGTATAAATAACATTGTCATCTTCCTCTTGTCATTCAGAACAAGTACATTTGAGGAGGGTTTTTTTATTATTTTAGATCATTCCTCTTACACTGCCTTCACTTTGAATGAAGAGGAAGAGGTCATGTTTGTGCTTTAGCAATGTTATTATCATGGATTGATATCTCAAAATGGGGAATTTCATTGGAAACAACAGTGTTTTGTATTGTCACAAGCACATATACAGGACACCCTACTAAATACTTTATTTTTTAATTTGTTAAATTATACCAATATATGCATTTTTTAAAGTTATATATTTTTGGGCCAAATTTTATTCATGAAGAAAAGAGTTATTCCTCAAATAGGTTCTTATTCCTTTACTTGTCTCTATATGATTTCACTGAAAAATCAGCGGACATGTTTAATGATTGCTTTATTTCACATCCTGTTTCTAACGGAACATTGTTTGAATGCACAAAGTTTTTCACCTGCCTGTTCTGGTATTCATTAAAATAATGTTACTTTATTAGATTTTTTAGAAGTGAAAAAAAATGAAAGCTAAATTTTATTTATTTTTTATGGTCACCTATGTGGTGAAGTTGCTCTTTATATGAGAAAACAGTATGTACTGACCTCTGTCTTGGGGTGGATGATGAGCAAGTTGAAAGTTTATGGGCTCAGATCAAAGAGCATATTAGTAAGGGTGACACTGCTGTGGGAGCTTACAACAGGCTGCCTGATCAGATGGAGGAGGGGGATGAGGCTTTCTCCAGGCAGCTTGAAGCATCCTCAAAGTCGCAGGCATGGGTTCTTGTGAGGGACTTTATCTACCCTGACATATGCTGGAGAAGCAACACAGCAAAGCACAAACAGTTTAGGGAGTTCCTTTGAAAGCATTGATGACAACTTCCTGTCACTGGTAGTGGAGGATCCCACAAGGAATGGTGACCTGCTCGATCTCGAATTGACACCATCTCCTTTTTGGAGGTGTGAAGGCTGGAGGCAGGCTTGGCCGCAGTGACCATGAAAATGTGGAGTTCAGTATCAGCAAAGGAGGAAAAAGGGCAGCAAGTAAGACTTCAGCCATGGACTTCAGGAGAGCTGATGTTAGCCGCTTCAGGGATGTTCTTGGAAGAGTCCCACTGAAACAGGCCCTGCAGGGAAGAGTGGTCCAAGAGAGTTAGTTGTTATCCAAAGATGACTTCCTCCAGAACCAATAATGATGCATACCAATGAGCAAGAAATCAGGCAAAGGGGGAGAGAGACCTGCATTAAAGAACAAAGAACTCCTGTCATTACTCAAGCATGAGCAGGAAATGCACAGGAGTTAGAAGCAACATCAAGACACTTGGAATGAATATAGAGAGATTGTCAGAGTAAGTAGAAACGAGACCAGGAAGGCCAAGGCCCATCTGAAATATGGCCAAGGATGTCCAGGACAACGAGAAGGGCTCCTTAAAATACATCAATAACAGAAGAAAAACAAAAGGATAATGTGGGCCCACTAGTAAAAGGGGGG
>NW_008246058.1:8082983-8109576 GCF_000691975.1 Corvus brachyrhynchos
GGGGGGGGGAAGAGGACCCTGCTAACCTGCAGGGAAGGCAGAGTTATCAAATGCCTTCTTTGCATCAGGCTTCACTGACATGACCAGCCCTCAGGGTTCTCTGACACAGACCAGGGTAAAGGAGTCTTGGAAGGAAGACTTTTCCTTGGTGAAGGAGGATTGGGCTAGACAACAGCTTAGCAAACTTGACATCCACAAGTCCATGGGCTCTAAGAGGATGTATCCACGAGTGCTGAGAGAGCTTCTGGACACCATAGCAAGGTCACTCAGTCACCTTTGCAAGGTCATGGCAATCAGGAGAGGTGCCTGGGGACTGGAAAAAAACAAATTTTACCCTGGTCTTCAAAAACGGCAAGAAGGACAACACAGGGAGCTATTGGCCAGTCAGCCTCACTTCAATCCCTGGAAAGGTGATGGAGCACCTCATTCTGAAGGCCATCTGTATCTATATGGATGACAAGAAGGTAATCAGAAGTATTCAGCGTGGATTCACTAAAGGCAAACCAGGCTTGACCAAGAAGATTGCCTTCTAAAATGAAACAACTACCTGGATCAAAGAGGAGAGATTAATGGATACTGTCTATCTTGACTTCAGCAAGTCTCTCACAAAATCCTGATAGTGTTGACTGGATGAGCGCCCAGAGGTCAACTAAAATCTGGGTGAATAGCAGATCCTGAGGGTTGTAATCAGTGGCACGGTGTCCAGTTTGTCACTAGTGCTGTCCTCAAAGGTTCCATACTGGGCCTAGTATTGTTTAATTTATTAATCGATGACTTGGATGAAGGGGCAGATGCCTTCTCAGCACGTTCACTGATGACACAAAGCTGGGAGTGGATGATACTTGGGCGCTGTGAGCCCTTTAGAAAGACCTTGACAGGCTGGAGAGATGGACGGAGAGGAACTGTTTGAAATTCAACAAAGGCAAGTGCAGGGTCCTGCACCTGGGGATAAATAGCCCCATGCACCAGCACAGGCTGGGGCTGACCTGGAAGGCAGCTCTGTGGAGAAAGACCCGGGGGTCCTGGTGGATGCAATCCTGTGCCATGTGCTCTAAGCCTGCTTGAGCACGGAGGTTGGACCAGATCACCCACTGTGTTCCCTTTCAACTTTACCCGTTTTATGGTTCTTTGAATTATACTGTGCACAATCCATGACTAGTTTTTAAATAAAGCCTTCTCCCCTGACAAATTAATTTTGATAAGGTTGTTTTCCATCTTGAAATGTGACAGAAGCTTAATTATATCGCCTATTCCTGAGGTAATGTTGCAGCTTGCAGTTTCTCTATAATGCAGCCAGCTAGAAACAATTTACTGTGGGTAATAAGTAATGCTACATTTATATATAATATTTTCATTCTATAAAGGTTATAACAATCAGACAATTTCATAATCAAGGAAGTATCCTGACTTCTATATTTTTCAAGAATTTCCTATTCCATGCTAAAATAGGTGTTGTAAGAATCTTCATTCTACATTTTTTTTTAAAAAATTCAGAAATTTCAAGAGCAGAATACAGCTGTATTCATATTCCTGGATGTTCTACTAAAATATTTGCACTATTGCCTGTACATATAGCTACAAAATATTTGTCAATATAAAACTTCTGTTTGTATTTTCAACAGAGACTTTGTTATTCTACTTGTCTAAATCAACATGTATTTCTATCAGAGAAGTGCACAACCCACTGACTAGCTTCATTTTTTCCATGTACAAAACGTATTTTTGCTTTTTTGGCTATTTATCTGGGAGGACATTGAGTTATTTCTTGCATATATTGTGATGACTGGTAAAAGGCTGAAGAGTTTCATACTAAATTCCATGTCTGGTAATTCTGTAATTCCCTTGCAATACATATATATATATATATATTTATGTTCGTATAAAGATATGGGGTTTTTTACTTATCTGTATAAATGTATACTTAATTTCTTCTTCTTCAGTTGATTTATTCCAAATGAATTGAATTAAGATACTTATAAACTCATATTTTTAAAAGTGATCTAACAGGCTGTGTTAGACGCCACACAGGCATCAAATTTGAATTAGAATATTCAGCTCACTATTTAAATATTTTGACATTTCCTCTATGCAGACCCCACTGGACTGAAAATCTGTTAATTACTAGTCACTGGTATAATTATGTAACAACATAGATACATCACTATACATGTTTCAACTCCACAAGGTGTGTTTTAGGTCAGATAAAACAGAATAACTTCAAATGAAATTAAAGCGTCTTGTGGACCTTCCAACACACTTGAGTGCTTGTATTTGTTTATATATTGCGTAGAGTAGTATGGAATTTTGAAAAGTAAACAACTAAGACTAAACTTCACATAACTACCAAGAAACAATCATATAGCAATGTAAACATTTCGCAGACAGATACATTTGGTTGCAGATGGATTAATGATTTTATGAAATCATGTCAAATAGAACCTAGTAATATAAGCAGTAAAATAAGATGACTGCCTTTGCATCTTTGTTATAAGCTGGTCTTTGTAGGCTGTGGAAAGAACAAAGCAGGATATAAAGTCAAAGTACTGCACTTGATGCCATGTAGTGCATTAACTACTGGAACTGACAATATACACAGAGGAAAATAGAGCGCACTAACTTAAAATCAGGAATGAGTTACATCTCACAGGGAATGAGCAGTATTTTGCCTGAAGCAAGTTCTTATATACAAACAGTTGTTATTGCTTATTCTTGGGAAAAGCCCCAGTATAGCTGTGTGTGTGTCTGGATAAGAAATATGTTGGATTATTTGAGAAAATTGAAAGGAAAGGAAAACAAAAAAAAAATTCTAGAATGATGTATTTATATATAGCAATTATGTATGAGCAATTTTTCAGAGCTTGTTCTGCAGATCCTTTTTAGGACAAAGCTAATCAGTGGCTTAGAATGGCCAACACTCTTATGGTTGGTATCTAAAAAAAATATAAATGGTCTAGAAATGGCAATGATGCTCCCTAGAACTAGAGACATTAATTAAGATTCTTTGGGAGGAGGAAATGATGAAAAATATCTATTGTTTTATTGAAATAGTAGAATAATGGTTGGGTGTTTTCAAGTACCATGCTGCATGATTTCAAGCAGGGCCCAGAAGATCTGCAAAATAACACCCAGAATGACTTTTTGAATAAAGAAATATAAATTACCTTTTGTTGCTTTGAATTTTTGCAATAGAAAAACTTTGTGCATTATTTGAGCCATCTTTAAAATGTGTATTTTTTATACCAATAGAATCAAACTTTATTTTTTGCATTTATAAAAAGCACTGAAATTGCTCACTGCTGTATCCTACCATACTTGTATTTTCTCATTATATGAGTGTTAGTCTCAGGATAGTACCTGGTACTCACTATCAGGGACATTTAACATAAATGCAGAGTCTACTTACATGAAAAAATATACCTGAGCCTGAAGAATAACAAATCCTGATGTGACTTTTAATGTGTGACCAGAATTATGGATTTCTTATCATTGTAAATATTGGTGAAATTTTGCTGAATTATGTGAATCTATTTTAAGTCATTATTGAGGTGTTGTAAATCAGGAAATTGGTACAGAAATAGAGATGTTTATCATATTAGAATTATGATATATTCCTAATGTTAATGCTAAAATATACTAGTTTTACTGTATTAATAATAAAAACAATATTAGCATTACTAATATATATCGTGTCTGTTAAATGGAACTCACTGACAATATACCAGTAATATTAGTGATCTAACATTGTACATGCTCCTTAATCAAGCAACAACATTCACAAGAGTTCCAATTGGGTTTAATACAATGGAGTCATGTCTAAAACCTATGCTTCTTCATTTATGATAATGGTGGTCAAATAACGAAGTTCTTAGGATGGGTGGAGAACTGCTCTCATGTGAAAATTTATGGCATGCTACTGTAGTAGTGATGATACTTGAAAAAAATCACAAATTTTCAGAAAGCAAACTTACTATGGAAACCTTTCTAACAAAAACAATTTCATTTTTATTAGCTTCATTTTTTAATCAGGATTTACATTTTCAAAGCTTTGAATATCTTATAATGTTTTTCTTACCTGTTCTTTCTTTAAAAATGTATGCATCCACATAAGAATATTCATCAGGACATCAGAGTCATGCTTCCATTTGGTTTACATAGTTTGGCTTTCCACGTCTTTATGTCATTTCAATAATTCCTATCAGTAGTGAAGGGACGTCTCCTAAGATCCATTAGAAATTTATATTAGCAGTGGACTAACCCTCAGGTGGTGTGATATAGTCCAGAATGAAAAGGTATATGCATCAAAGTAATTTAAACTCATCAGTGTGGTAACCATGTTAATTTGGAAAACAGGCCTCTTACATTACATCTCCAAACAGTATACAGGGAACTGGGGAAAGAAGAAGAAATGAACTGTTTCTAAATAAATTAAATTCTGCTTAAAGAAGAAAGAAAGTATATGCAATTATTCCAGGAAGAGAACGTTTGGAAAAAAGTTGTAGTTCACACCAAAGTAAGGAAAAGACAGACTTGCTACGTTTCACAGAAAAAGTACCAATAAGATCGAATTTAATTACAAAAGATTGTTACAATAATTGATAAAGGCAATGAAGAGGAAAAGAGAAAGATCAGGTTTTAAATTCAAGAAATCTAACCCAATACTGAACAAAATAAAACTTTTTGAATACTAAAATCTTCAATCCCACCATTGTGTTCAAACTGGGAATTAGGACTTCTGACACGAGTGGGTGGAAGTCACTTGGGTGGTTTATGAAAAGTTTCAAACACTAAAAACTGTTTTTATCTCCTGTTTTCTTAAATTGTTGTTTAATGAAGGAAAAAGGACATAGAAGTTGTGCTAATTGTTAATGGTAGCATATGCTATTGAAATTACATTATGAAATTTTCACTGAGGACAACGTAACAGTGAGAATTATACCTGAAACTGAAATTTCTTGACCTCCAGATTACTCTGAAGGTCAAGATGACTGAATGGGAAGAAGGAACCTGGAAAAGTAAAATATTGGTTTAGCATGCTGTTTATCATCAAAGCACAGTACTAGAATTGTCAATTACAACAAAGACTCAGTCTTTCACATCTGGTTTAAAACTAATTTCTTTATTTGTTAGAAACACCTAACACCTATTTTAAGAGGATGGGTAATAAATGTATGACTAGCTTAATTCCATTTTGGGCTAATAAATTCTGATTTTGCGAGGTTATTTTTTCCCTTTAACAACATCTGTTCTTTTAAGGTTAATTTTCTATATGGCATTCTTGGATAGATCCTTCATAGTTTTCAGTTAGAAGAAATAATATTTGTAAAATAATTTGAGATACTTTGAAAGTAATTACTGGTAAATCCCAGGTTCATTAACTCAATTTACTAAGCTGCTTAATCTAAAAAGCTTTGGCTGCCATGGGTTTTTAAACAGACTAGTATATTTTCCTTACATTATTGAAATTATGGCTTGATAAACCTTCCAATATCTTTGAGTTTCTGCCTAAAATGAGAATTTACCTGGATATAAATGGAAATTGTGAAAACATTGTTCAGTATTTAGCTATCACTTTGCAAACCCTGATTTATAACTGTCGTAATTACATGTGGAAGGCAGAAGTCATAGCAAATTAGTTTTCTGAGGAGTATTTATTTAAAGCCCTTCAAATATTTCTTTAAGAGAATAACTGATTGCCAGTAGTGGTTTTTGCAGGTGAGAGATTTCATTGCTAAAATTCTAGCATGACATTTTAGCATTCTTCAAGACTACATCTGTCCAAGACTGCATCTTTCTTAGCCTAAAGTTTGATTCACCTATGGAACATGAATCTTCCTCTTCAGCATTAATTAATCTTCTTCTTGTCATCATTAGCAGAAGTGTTGCTGGTTTATTTAAATATTAACACATCACTGTTGGGGTCTTGTGAAATGGCTTTCAGAACTGTAGCCTGTTTTTAAGTTCCAATATTTACAATTATACACTGATGAAGGAGTCTGAAGATGATTCAGTTGTGTTACTAAAATAAATTTGGAATTTCACAAAATTTATTCATCTTTTCATTCAGTTCTGAAAATTCAGTGTCTAAAACCAGTTTGCCTTAAATTGTCTTAACTCTGGAAGGGCATTTAAATGTAATGAAATTGCAGCAGTTTTACAACATATGTGTGAAAGATTCCAACAGCAAAGATTTAACTTCTTACAGAACTGACTGTAATGAACATACAGGTAAACAGTCTGTTTTGTTAATTTACTCATCTTGTATGAAGGCCTTCTGAGTTTTGTTCAGGATGAAACCTTTGATGGCAGACCTGTACAAGTGTAGCACATAAAATTTCTTTTGCATTTCAGTCAATCAGTGGAGGTGACCTTATCTCAGCTGCACCAAGCAGTTCGTGGGTAAAAGCTCTCTTTGCTGCACTACATCATAAAGTTAATTCTGGGTTCTTTTAAGACAAACTGAAAGGAGGTCAAAAACTTTAACTATGAGAATTTAGGATCACTAGCTGCTTCATCAATTTAACCTTCCTAATCCAAATACTCTTAACATTGCCTGGTATTTTACAGTTTAGAGAAAGAAACTTCCTGGTATGCAGTTATGCATTAATTCTCTCCATGTCACAATTCCCTCTTGTCTTTCATTTTGAACTTTTTATATCATATCACAACATTATATAATTCACAGAATCACAGAATCATCAAGGTTGGAAGATACCTTCAAGATTATCCAGTCCAACCATCTACCAAGCACCACCATAACTACCCATAAACCATATCCCCAGGTGCCGCACCCAGACGCCTCTTGAACACGTCCTGAGATGGTGACTCTATCACCTCCCTGGGAAATTTGTTCAAATGCCTAACCACTCTTTTGGTGAATTTTTTTTTCTAATATCTAATCTGAGATCTCCTCTGGCACAACTTGGGGCCATTTGCTCTTGAGACATGATAGAAGAGACAGACCCTCACAATTCACTTTTTTTTCCAATATAATTGTAAGTATGTATATTTAAAATTTTTGTATAAATCTTAGAACTTTTACAAACTGTGTAACTAATACTGAAAAAAAAAAAAGTCTTTGTTTTAGAAGCCTGCTAATTCCCAGTTTTGTCTTCTTTAGTGAACTGTGAGGGAAACCTTTTTCAGTATCAATACTTATATAATACTTTTATATAAGTTGAAAGGAAAATAACTTTAAACTAAGATCCATGGGAAACAGATACTTTGACCCATGTTTAAGTCAGGTAGCAGTGGACAGGGGTCAAAAACAAAGGATGCAGAATGATGGGCACGCGGGTGACATCAGAAATGATAAAGCAAGATGAAAGCATACCTGCCTCAAGTCAGCCTGAGACACAAGCAGGAGTCACAGGAGAGCAACATTGTGGGAGTAACTGAGACATGGTAGGACAGCTCACATGGCTGGAATGTAACAAAGGATGTATGCAAACTTCTCAGAAAACAAAGATGCAGAATGGGCTGGTCGAGTTTGTGGATCAGGATGAGAGAACAGGGAACCCATATTGTCAGTCTGTTACACACCAGTGGATAAGGGTAAGGAAATGTGTGAAGTGTTCTTTAAAGAGCTCAAGGAAGTTTCTAATTTGCACACTTTAGTTCTCACACACTTTAACCTTCCTGTTACTTGTTGAAATGGCAATAGGGCAGGATGAAAACTGTAAAGATTTCAGAAGATCTTAAAGAATCCATACCTGCATTTCACTGCAAGATTTATTCCCACTAGGTAATTGTCCAGATAGTTTTTAAAAATCTTCCCATTTTCCAAAGGCAGTGGTTTTCTATATTTTGTATTTAATATTATTAGAAAGGACTTTTATAATTTACTCCACATGTATTTTTCCTGCTAAAATTTAAACATGCTGTCTTTCCCCCCACCCTGTACATACTTTTGCACCTATACACATTAGAAATCAAATATTTTCTTCCTCTTTGCAACTTTCTTTTACATACTTAGTTTTGGTCTTTAATTACTGTAATACTAATGCTATCTTACTTCACAACTCATGAGACCACTAGTAATGTTTGCTAATTTCCTCTTGATTGCTTTTAATTTATCCATGCTTTCTTTTGAAACAGTGGGCCCCAATTAACAAAGACTACCTAAGATTTTTTGTGCTTCATGGATCACGACTCATAGTTACAGCATGCTCTTTCTGGTCTCTGGATGCGTCCAGTTATTCACCTAGTTAATCTGTGATGGTTATTTTAATTCTTGTCCCACTTTTTAAATAATATTCTGGCTTTTAAATAACATTTTTAATGAAAAATATTTTGGTTTTAGTTTTCTTGTTGATTAGTTGGTTGGTTGGGTTTGTTTGGGTTTTTTTTCAAAACATTAGTTGTTGAATTTCAGGTAGATGGGCAAGGCTTTTATCCTTCTGTATTGTCCATGGAATGAAGCACTTGTGGTAAGGCACAAATAAAAAGGCTTCAATAGACAAATTTGGCCAAAGTCCCAGAATAATATAGTGTTTATTTACTGCAATCTATAAATCTCTAGGTTGGCCAAAAATGGGGTGTCAGATTCCAATTTTCTAACTATCTGAAGTAAAAAGCAAAGTGCATGCATCTATAGGAAAAATGCGGCGGTTTAATTCTTCCTTTACTCTTATTTAATTTAATACAAATACTGAAAAAGTAATATTTGGAGATTCAGTCCTCCTGCATCTTTGGGCATGAAGTGAAAATGCTGAGGTAATGGTTTCTTCATGTCAAACTGAAAGAATGATAAAAATTATTTTCTACCTTTGTTTATCTGAACATCATTAAAAAAGCAGAGGTTTATTAGTAACAATGATTGTAACTTCATGAGCAAACATTCGGGAATTTTACTTTAATTGGAGATGAAAGCTCAAAGGTTTCTGTCATTTATCCAAGTCATGGATATAATCCATACACCAAGGATTTATAAAGTGTTCAGTTTCTATCGCCACTAGGAATACCAAAGACTGAAGTCCAATTTTATAATCACTAGCAAACACTAGCTTTCCATCACCTGAGTAAATCAAATTAAAATGACTGATACTCACTGAGCTAGGGTTTATCACCTATGAATGGTACAGCAAATGGATTGAGAGCACTCCTTCACTGAAGGGAGAAAGCAGAAGAACGGACAGCACAGTAACAAATAGCTGGCTCTCTGGATTCCCAAAGTACAGTAATGACAGTTTTTCTCTTTCCTAATTCCCTGACAAGGAAGTCAGTTCTTTCCAGATAACATGCAGTTATGCATTAGTCAGTGTATAAGATTAATAACTCCAGGGTTCTGTCATCTTCCTTGTTTAATTGCAAAGCTGTATTTAAAATACAGCTAAGTCAGCAAAGTGACTTGCCAACCATTTGCTTTTTCTAAATGTTCCAGGCAGCCACAGCAGGTCCAGTTATTTTGTTAGTCTAGGTGCATGGTGACTCCATTATCCTCTTTTGCAGGTAACTGTAACTGCTCAAGTAAGCTTGAGTTGTGTAAGAAAAACAAGTATATATAACAGCTATATGTGTGTCTGTAGAAAAATTCTTACTATTTAAAGAGACCTCTTAAAAGGGACTTTGATCTCCCATTTTGCATATTTATGACTTGCTTTCTGAGTCTGTAAACTCTTGCCTTAAACTAAAGCCAGCATCATACATCTCACACTCAGGCACAGTTTGACGGCATTTTTGGGACCTATTTTTCATGTTATTACAGGTTTAACATTTTATCACAGTCTTGGGCATCTTTTTGTTGTTTTTGTTTGGGGTTTTTTTTAATAAACAGAAATGTACTCAAATATAATCAGAAAACAAAATATAGATTCAACATATGATAAACATGTTCATGGTTCCTTTCACTTATTTTTCCTTCTGACAATCAGTATGTATCAGTAGAACAAGGTCCTCCCCTTTTGAACCTGTTTCATCTGGAGCTGTCTGGTAGAGTGGATTGACATTTCAGTCATGTACAGTCGACACAGTAAGGCATGTTTCATTTCGCTTTCTAATGGCCTTATAATTATCAGATGAAAGATATTTTAAATTAGATATTTTCGTTAAATATGTGGGACACAAGCTGAATACTATAATTCTGTTCTTTTTACTTCTGTAAGTACCAATTAAAAGGCATTTCCTTCTCTGTGCTAAGGATAATTCTCTTAAGTTTAAACCAAGAAGATGTCCTTTCCAAATTCCTTTACTGATGCAGCTGTTTGCACATGGTATAATCAGTTCATTAGCAAAATAGAGAAAAAAACACCAACCATCTTAATGATTTTTTAACATTGTTTTTCTCAGTTTCATTCCCAATAGTGACACATTTTTCATTTTGTCCAAAAAGCCTTGGTAAACCAGGAATTTCTTTTCACCTATGTAGTAATTTCCCACTACTCTTTTAAGAAGTGTAGTTATCAAAGAGATCAGAGTACACTCCATGCTTCTTGGACTGAATTTCAAACATTTCAGGATGACAATTTTAACCATTCATTTTGCGTAAGAATAAAGAAACAGCATCTAAGACTGAGATTTTCTATACTTTGAAAAGTTTATGATAGTTTTCAATGGCTTTTCTGTAGTGAACTTATCCATTCATAATTTCACAAAAGTACAAGTGCTTAAGACATTTGTAAGTAAGTTATATTTATTCTTCAGTAAGAATTTTTCCCTACCCCCCTTGTTACTTGTATTTGGAAATTAAACTACCATATTTAAACAATATAGTGGGTAAGTGTATAAATTTAGACTTCCACAAAGTTTATGCAAGTAGTTTCCTTGGACAGACATTGATTTTAGTATCTCTTCTAGTAGGATTAAAAACCTAAAAAGAAACTAAGGAAATAGGTTTCATATATCTAAGAGTCTAAGAATCATAGAAGGAATGTATTTTTTAACCAAACCTTTTCTATTTGTTTTTTGTTTTGGTTTTTTTTAAGGAATGTGGTATTAAAAACCTTGAACGCCCAATGAAAATTTTTTCTCTCATTTCTAAAAAAAGAAAAAATATAATTAGCCGTGGTCAATGAATTTACATTTTAAAAATATACTAATGGACTTCTTGAGTTCAATGAATTTACATTGTAAAAATATATTAATGGACTTCTAGATTATAACTGCCACATTTTGGATCATTTGCTGAAGCACATGAATTCTTTTCTGGGGGTTTGGAGTTTTCCATATTAGTCAGGGTATCCACTGCCCCTGCTGCTTAGCAGGTTCTGTTTAACTGGTCTTTCAGGGTTCTCTTACTCTTAAAAACAGCATTAGCATGTGCCAAACATGGTATCTGACTTCTTCTCTGAATTGCGACACTCTCCTTAAAGCAGTCATATAGCTATGTAAGGGAATATTCATGTTCTTGCCATGCTGAGGTTCCTTCTGATTGCCTTTAGTTTTGACTGTTGATTCTTTCTGCATTATTATTTACCAAATATATTTTAAATAGTACATAAGCTACCAGGACATTATCAAAATGCAAAAACCTGCAGCTACATATCAGTTAAAAACAGCATAGGGTGAAATTTCTATATAACATAGATGTGTTGAGAGGGTAAGGAGAGATTATTCAGAATATCTTTTTCTTCGCCTCAAGGCATTGACACAGTATTTGGTGCAGAGATGTATCCTCCTAAACTATCGTGCAAGAAACTTCTATCAGTGTCTGGGTGTTGTAAAGCCTTGCTGTCTTTGTCCCTCTACCACCTCCCTGGGAAGCTTGTTCCAAAGCCTGACGACAACTCACATGAAGAAAGTTTTCCTAATAGCCAATCTTAACCTCCTCTGGTGCAACTTGAGAAAACTTTGTCTTGTCCTATCTCTTGTTACCTGGGAGAAGAAACCACCAGCCACCTCACTACAACTTCCTTTTCTCCAGGCTAAACAGCTCTCTCAGCTGCTCCTCATCAGACTTGTGCTCCAGTACCTTCACCAGCTCCAGTCCCTTCTCCAGCCCTCCTCTGGACATACTCCAGCCTCTCAATGTCTTTATTGTAGTGAGAGGCCCAGAACTTAACACAGGATTCGAGGTGTGGCCTTACCAGTGCTGAGTGCAGAGGTACAATCACTGCCCTGGTCCTGCTGACCACACAATTGCTGATACAGGCCAGAATGCCATTGACCTTCTTGGCCACCTAGGCTCACTGCTGGATCATGTTCAGCTGCTGTCCAACCAATGCCCCCAGGTCCTTTTCCACCAGGAACCTTTCCAGCCACTTCCCCAAGTTACAGTGAAGTGAATTGTGATGGTAAGGAGCAAAAAAAAAAAAAAAAAAAAACAGAGGAAGTGAGCAAGACCAAGGGATTCAAAGGATTATGCTACAAAAGAGATATTGTGCTTCTGGGAAGGGTAAATATATATGCTATTTTAATAAACAAAGACTTCCTCTAGGAAGCCTACTACCTGACTTTCCTTTTAGTACAAATCTATATTAATTTTGTATACTGGATCCATGGTCCCTTTTTCCATCCTACCTTTTACAGAGCTCCTAAGATGATTCTGGAAAAATGTATGTCAATCCAGGATGATATGCATTCTGCACACAAATCTATCTTTCAGAAGTGTAGTTTTCAAGCATTCATTCTATCAAATGTCTGTCTCTCGACTCTGGAAGTATCCACAAGAAATGCAAGAAATTGCTTTAATTATAAGCTAATGTTGCTTTACAAACAGTATTTCTTCAACAGCAGTAATCTAGTTCTTAAAGACTCCAGATATAATTTCTAAGTTTGGCCAGTGAGGGAAATTACAGTTTTTCCAGGCTCAGTTTACTGGAAAAGCTACAGGGTAATCTGATTTTGCAGTATCTTCCTCAGTCTGTGATAGCACATTTTTGTTTATATACCTTATTTCTTCATTATGAATGCTACCTCTGCTCACCACCTAGAGCCTTAGATAAATTGCTTGACCAAGGGTTCATGTGGGCAGGGAAGAGCCAGAAAAATGTGTCGTGTATCATGAAGTGCTAAGCCTGCCACTGCATGTTGATTCTGTTTGTTTTGTGCTGTGCCATATAGCCTTACAACCACTCTAATTTCAATTATCTTTGGATTATATTTGTTTGTGTATCATGTCTACCCTGCTGTTTGTAAGACTACCTGCCATTTTGAACAAGGATGTTATAATGATCTTGCTATTAGCCAAATAATTTTCTCTCAGACATAAATTCTAATGCTGCATATTATCCGCTTTGTGCCAGCACTCTGGAAGTGGTTTACAGACAATACTGATTTTGTAGCCCTCTAGTCCAAGAATAAATTAATGAATAATCTGCACAATGTCAGCATAGGAGTTGGCAGGCTTAGCAGATTCTGCTGCATTTCAGCCATTATCTGGCTAGGGAAGTACACAGAAGGTCCAATTAAGAGATTTGCTAAATGTGTACAACTAATTACACTAACAGCTCCCTTTTCCATCATCCCCAGTATTTCACTCTTACAATCTTTCTAAAGATCAGACTTTTTTCTTAATTTTTGTACAATCATTTGCATAACAGTCTGAAAGATCTATGGTCCAAATCAAGAGGCTGCTAGCAAAGAGCTTTGCCATCAATATTTAGATAGACTTGAAAAATAGCTTGAAATTTATCAGCAATTCTAGCACTCTAAGAGAACACATTTATTTCTGGACACTGATCAGCTATCTCTGTTAGGTAAAAGCTTTCAGTTAGTGGATAAATATTACACACATTTATAGAAAAATATGTAAAATGTGAAGATATAAATATAAGCATTAAGATCCTACAAACAAAGAAACTTCACTAAGTTAATGATGTCTGTCATATAACTTGTACATTTAGGAAAGAACATGGAATTCTGGGACAAAAATGCATTTGTTCCTCTCCCTGTCATCTGTTTATTTAGGGAGTTCTGGAGATAAACTGTTCATGTCTAATTATAACATTTGTCATAGCTACTTCCAAAGATTTCATGTTGTTAAACTACCATTCCAGCTTTGTATCAAAATCTAAAGCAAATCCAAATAGCAAATGAAGATAAATGAACTGATTAAGCCACAGACACTTCTAGCCGGTAGGTAAACAGTCAACACATAATTTTCAAGGTCTCATAACAGTCCAGGTGCCCAGAGGCTGCACATCTAGGTGAAATTTATTTTGTGACTATAGATTAAATAAAAACTGTGAAAACAATGGACAGTGTTTTGACAGTATTTAATGTGAACAAATATTTGACAAGCAAAAGAGGCCTATGCAAACTGAAGCCTTATGCAGACTCTTAAGCTGAGGAGCATGTAAAGACTGTTTTGCAGAGCTGGCTAATGAGGACAAGTATGAAAGTCCATCTAAGAATAAGACTGATACACAGGCTATCCCAAAGAAATAAATAAAGAAAGAAACTCAGGACAGCCCTCTCTCAAGGCATAGGGCTCAGATATCTATTTGTAAGTGTCTGGAGAGTTGGTGTATGCTGTTTTTCAGGACTCAAATCCACTGACAGCGATTTTAGGTTCAGTGTTTATGATGGGGTGTTTTTCATACAGGAAGAAAATCTAAAATTTTGTACATGCATATGTGTATATGCAGATTATTTCTTCTACTAAATATTCAGATAGATGAATGAGAGTATTCTCACTGAGTTTCTATAAAAAGAAAGCTATACTCTTTGCATAGATTGTCTTGATACCAAATGTGTCAGATGGCTGGGTGCAATTCAGCTTGAATAGATTTCAATATAAGGTTTTTTATAGGGTCACTTGGAACATTTATATTCTATTGCTTCTTTAAAATTGGATCGTTTTCTATCTCAATTACTTAATTTCTTATTTTTTAAATATATTTAAATATATTTTTATATATTTAAAATGTGAAACAGTACAGTTGCAGTAAGTCAACCAGCAACATTATCTTGTCCTTCTGTGTAGGGTAGTTTCATGTTATATTGTTCTTCTTTTTATGAAATTTATCCTGTGTCTTTGTCAATATAAGTGTGGTATTAAGTGAAGATCTGTACTTGAAAAATAAAACAAGTTTTTGCCAAACAATTAGGAAACATTATGTGATCACCAGTTCTCTAGAGGATTCTATCCAGCACACTGACAGGGTTTCCATGGAAACAAGAACACTGTTAAAGACTCCAAAAAGTCCTGTCTTTCTCTGGTTTGTCCCCTTTCATCTTTTTTGAGGTAGTTTGTGTTGTGCATAAGCATTTCATTTCAAATCATGCAATAAATGAAAGAATTTAATCCCCTCATTAAATGGAATATATTCTTTTCTATAATAAGCTGTGAAATTCTGTGGATCTTGAGGTGCTGTCCTAATTTTAGGCAGTTTTACATTAACGGGATATGACTATTTGTTTACTGAGAGTGAATGAGAAATGTGACCTAGACTGCTATTTTTCTGTCACGCTCATTTTTTCTAGTAGCTTGAAGAAAAAAGAAAAAAAGAAAAGCAAGAAGAATGTGGCATGGGCATGTGACTTACATCAGCCTACTAACTTGCCTACTCTGTACCTGAATTTCCATAGTTCTTAAAGAATACTAACACTCAGAGTGTGGAGTTTCTTTCTTGGACTGAAATGTTTGCATTCTAGCATTTCTTCTGGGCTCCGAACTGCGTATGCAATTGAGATGTTTACCGACAACTGCAGAGAAATCATACTTGCAAAAATACAATATTTAGCTGAGAAAAGATTTTAATGAAAGATTCATTCAACAGGAAGGCACTAAATACGTTGTTAAATCTATCTTTGTAATGGAAATGAAACTGTGTTATCTTACTAATAGAACCATCATGTTCTGTTCTGGGATTTTTGAAAAATAGAGCTTAAGTAAGACTGGTTTGGTTTTTTTTTCCCTTTTCTCATATGTCCCTTTCTTATGATAAGTCATTTTCATATTATATGACTAATTCACATTAATACCACATAATATTTTTAATTAATTTTATGGCAGTTTGCAAATTTTTAGTATTTAGGAATACTGTTAGATGACCAAAGAGTTAAACATCCTCCTGTACCATCAACTGAAGTGAAGTTACAAAGCAGAATGGTGTTTAGCTGGATTTGGAATAGACAGGATGAGAGAGATTCCTCCAAGCATCTTTAATATAGAAGTCTACATATTCACTATATTTCTATATTTTTAAGGCCGCAACAAAGAATAAAACACTTATGGTCCATCTTATGGTCTCTACCAAAAGAAATAATAGATTTGTGATACATGTAGATTGGTTGGAAGGGGCCTCAGGAGACCTTCTGTCCACAGCAAGGTCAACTACAATAATTTGCTTGGGCCCATATCTACTTTCAGTATCTTCCAAGATGAAACTCTACTGTCTCTAGACACTGTCTCCTGGGCCCCGTTCCAGTGTTTGACTTCAATCATGGAAAATTTCTTTTTCCTTACATTGAATCTGAATTTCTCGTTTCAGTTTATGTTCATTCTCTCTTGTCCTTTCGCTATTTACCTTTTAGAAGAAACTGTCTCCATGTTCTCAGTACTTTCCCATTTGGTAGTTGAAGACAACAGTAAGGTGCTCCATAAATCTTCTTTTCTCCAACCTGAACATACCCTTTTTTTTCAGTTTCTCCTCTAGTCATATGCTCCAGCTCCCAAATCATTGTGGCAACCTTCTACTTGACTCAGTCCAGTATGCTTTTGTTTTTCCTGTTGTGGTGGGCTGACCCTGGCTGGATGCCAGGTGCTCACCAAGATGCTCTATCACTCCCCCTCCTCAGATGGGCAGGTGAGAGGAAATCTGACAAAAAGCTTATGGATCCAGGTAAGAACAGGGAGACATCACCCAGGATTACTGTCACTGGCAAAACAGACTTGACTTGGGGAAATTAGTTTATTACCAATAAAATCTGAGCAGGATAATGAGAAAAATCAAATATTAAAGCACTTTCCCTCCCCCCCTCCCTTCTTCCCAGGCCTAACTTTACTCATGATTTTCTCTACCTCCTCCATCAAAACAGTGCAGGGACACAGAATGGGGGTCGACGCCAGTTCATCACACATTGTCTCTGCTATTCCTTCCTCCTCATGGGTAGGACTCCTCAGACTTTTTCTGCTCCAGGATGAGGTCCTTCCCATGGGAGAGAGTCCTAAAAAAACTTCTCCAGACTGAGTCATTCACACAGGCTGCACTTCTTCATGAACTCCTCCACCATGGGTCTCTTCCATGTGCTTCAGAAACAGTCTGCTCCAGTGTGGGATATCCCATGGGGTCACGAGTCCTAACAGAAAACCTGCTCTAGTGTGGGCTTCTCTCTGTCTCTATGGGGCCACAGGTTCTTCCAGGAGCCTACTTCAGTACAGCGTTCCCATGGGGCCAAGTCTCCTTCAGGTGCATCTACATGCTCCCGTACGAGGCTCTCCAGAGGCTGCAGGTGGATATCTGCTCCATCGTGGACCTCCATGAGGTACAGCCTCCCTGTCCATGATCTTCACCACAGACTGCAGGAGAGCTCTGCTGGGGTGTCTGAAGCACTTTGTCCCCCTCCTTTTTCACTACCTTGGTGTGGGCAGGGCCATTTCCCTCATGGTCTCATACTTCTGTCCAGCTAAAATTGCAGTTTTTATGCCTTTCTTGAATACATTATCCCAGAGGTGCTATCACTTTCACTGATGGGCATGTCCTTGGCCAGCTGTGGGTCCCTCTTAGAGCCAGCAGGCATTGGCTCTGTCAGATATGGGGGAAATTCCAGCAGCTTCTCACAGAAGCCACCCTTGTAGCCCACCTGGTTCCAAAACCTTGTCATTAAAGCCCTTTACACTCATACTGGACTTTTATTTGTTGCACTGTAAAAGTGTCTGTTTCTCATAAATGATTATGAAAGACCCTAAGGTGACTAACTCAAATATAGAAGTCTAGTGCATATATATATGAATACTTAGGTGAGATTTCCAGTTCCATATGTTAAGTGGATCCTGCAAATGCAAAGTGAAAGAAATTGCTGGAAAAACGTATCTCTAAGTACCAGACTATGAAAAAGAAGAAGCATGAGAGAAGACAAGATACAGCAGGCAAGACGATTCTGAGAAAAGGAGCAGGCAATTTTGAAACTGTTAATGGAAAAAAAATCACCACAATTCAAAGATGGGACAGAAGACAAAATATAAGTAAGAAAAATACAGTGATTATAGGGTATTGTTAAAGGACTAAATGAGAAGGTCAAAGCTGGGGGAATGGAGAGGGTGCACAAAAGGATATAAATATATACAACTGGAAACCAATTTTTCCAGGGCAACAACAAGTTGTATGTTTCCTTGAATGCATATGAATCAGTTGTGAGAAAAAAACAACCAAATTTTTGAATATGAACTAGTCTGTATTTTATTTTCTCTTTTTCCTATTTTTGTCAACATATGATCATATTTAGAGGCTGCTGCTCTTCATTTATCAATAACCACTGTACTGTGTTCTGCCAAAAATGGTACATTTCCCTTTGCTGAATTGAGATAAAGATTTTTGCTATGTAAGGAAGACAAACATGAATATTATCTCGACCACAAATTAGCAGACTGAATGGCAAGTAATCTAATTGCATCAAAGAGGCAAGGGAAAAATTCATTCATTATAGCATAGCATTTTCTCAAAAAGAAAGTAAAAAAAAATCCAAAAGATAAACTTCATAAATCTGCTGCATTTTTAATGAATATTATGTATTTGCTAAAAAAAACTTATACATTTTTCATATGTTTACTTCAAATAGTATTCATAAAGATATTAGTATTGAGTACATTATTTATACATATTATAAACACCTATTTTTATTAATAAATACGTAAATATATATTTATATAAACACTATAATGAAGTGACCTTCTATATGTATCTGTAGCCCTGTGATATTTTTGAGGTAATTTCCTTTAGCAATATTTTTGAAATTGTATATCACAGGCTGAGAACTGTACTTTTGATTTTGTTCAAGTTTTAATATTTTAAAAGCATAACTCTCTGATCTTAATTTTTAATCATTTCTGCAGAAGTATAGGGAATTTCTGCATTAGAAAGAAGGGTAGGCAGTAAATAGAACATGGGTTCAAAAATAGTAGTAATTTTTGTAGGACCTCAGTACCTAAAGGGAGACTACTAAAAGAAAGCTAGAGAGAGACTTTCCACAAGGGAGTGTAGTGGTAGGACAATAGGAGATGGCATTAAGATGAAGGAGGATAGGTTTAGATTAGATATTAGGAAGAAATTCTTTACTGTGAGGGTGGTGAGGCACTGGAACATGTTGCCCAGAGTCGTTGTGGATGTCCCATCCCTGGAGGTATTCAAGCCCAGGTCGGATGGGGCCCTGAGCAACTTGGTCTAGTGGAAGGTGTCCCTGCTCATGGCAGGAGGGTTGGAACTAGATTATCTTTGAGATCTCTTCAAACCCAACCACTCTATGATTCTATGATTCACCCTCATTTAGCTGAGGTTATGGTAAATGCAGAGAAATACAACCACTTATAAAAAACCCTCCAGTTTAGAATATAAAAAAAAAGTAATTAATAGAGTCAAAACTATCAAGGTTTTTTTCAACATTTAAAATCTAAAGTAAGAAAACTACTTAGCTATATTCAGGCTCTTATCTAGTCCTTCAAAAACAACCAAAATAAAAGAAAAACAAGGTAAAAATCTTTATTTTCTGTGGTGGTGGTTGTCTGTAACAAAAATATTGGCTTTCTAGTGATTTCCCTTCTGTGAATTTTCATTGTCTAATAGTATGACTGTATTTGCCCTCCAGTGTGTGAATTCTGCAATGGGATTAGTAATTTACATCTATACAGTTGCCTATTTTCAGGAAAATTTTAGCAGTGTTTTTCAAAATGTGTCACTACTGCTAAATATGCTAAAAGCTCAGCTATACATTCAAGAGGTGCTGGAGAGAGAAGTCAAACTGAAATTCTTGGTCAATTCAGCATCAAGTTTCAACAGTGCAGTCTGGGGCTTCTTTTGCATTTTGCTATACAAGAATCATATGTGCTGTGTTCTCCTAAGCATAATGTTTAATTTATATGACAATAATTTATGTTGTTGTTGAATTATTTAACTTTCAGGTAGTCTATGCTGTAATGTAAGGAATGTGTTTTTCTTTGATTCTGTTACGCTGTCATCATGATGAAAACAGCATGTTATGCAATTACTGTATAATTACATTGTGTGCTTTCAGAATTGTCACTTGATGCAAACACTTCGGCAGCCAATTAATTGCATGATGTTCTTCAGCCAATTTGTATTTTCTTGTTGATTTTCTTTGATGTTCTTTCACCGAAGGTGCCCAGACACATAAATGGTATTTGCGTTGTTGTCAGCATGACATTAAAACCCAATTCATTTTAGAATTAATCTTTTAAAATTCTTTTGATAGAAATTTAGTCTGCTGAACTCAGGTTTTTTCCTCATGTATTTCTAAATACATTCCTTTACTGAGTAAAAATATTGCTTTAGTAAATCCTGTGTAGTGCTATTGGTCCAGATGGAATTGCAATCCTATCCATCAGTACACACACCATCCCACCATCTTCATAAATATTTCATAAATAATGTGATCTACCGCGTATTGGATGAGAAGTGTTACAACTGAATATATATAAATATGTCCACATGCATATATCAGGGTGTTGGGTCTTGAAAACATAACCTTGACAGTCATTCTCATATAATGGGCAGGACAGTAGTTAGTAGTTACTGGTGCTTATCTTACCTTACAAATTTTTTACATGGATGTCTCCTATGAGCAGCTGCAAACATCCATGTCCCTTTGGTGAATCATTCCCATACTTCTCAAAACCCTTTGTGTATTGTGTCTCTCTGGCAACACAACAACACAAAAATGCTTATGTACTACTGGTTATGCTGTTACATTGGCTACACTGTTTCAGTGCATTTATTTTGGGGGTCAAGGTAAGCAAATATTAATTATATCTTGATTAATGCACTTTAATTTATGCAACTAATAGATCTCACCTCAAGCTACAGGAATCAGAATATGAAGTTGGTTACATTGAGATAAGATGTCCATACTGATTCCCTTTTGATATTTATTTCATCTAGGCACTTCGATAACATGATTCCTTTGTAATATGATATTTCATTTTCAACATGCTACCAATAAATATTTATCACAAATAATATCAGGATACTGATTTTAATATCTTTATCAGGACAGCAATTTGACAGCAACAATATGTACTCAGCTTTTTTAATACCCTGAAAAGGTTTTAAACTTAATAAGATAGAGTGTACTTCACAAGAATCTATAAAACAAAATAGCTCCATGTCTTGTATTTTGAAGGTGTCCCTGCCAGTGGTAGAGGGGTTGCAACTAGATGATGATTAAAACCCCTTCCAACCTAAACAATTGTTTGATTCTATATCCTGCTAGAGGATGAATAGGGAAATAAAGGATGAATATGGCAATAAACAGAAACTTTTTCAGAATTCAGAATTCTGATTTCAGCAAGGTGGTCTACTACAAGGTCTGTCATCAGCTCTGTTTTGTTTTAGGAAGTGTCTGTAACAGCTGTAGTCATACAGAGTGCTATGACTCTTAATATCAATAAACATATTGCAACATCCTTATTTGGAAACAGCACTAGAAAGATGTTTGTTATTTTTTATTTATGATTAGCTCAATTCTGCTATCACTGTTTTTTTCACACGGTCAGTATTACAAGTTTGGTATAAGTTTAAGTCCTGGCAATTGAATCTTCGAAATTTTCAGTAGCTGATAGCAAGCTAATGAAAATAAAAGATGAACATTTGAACCATGATCCAATCACCTTCTTAATCTGAAGTAACAAAATAGACACCAGCCTGAGATTTTCAGTTGACTATTAGACATTCATTGCAATCTTCCAGGAAAAAATCTATAATGAATTCTGACACATATTTTTAATGCTTTGGATTTCTATCGTAAACCAGAATGGCTCTGAAGATGCCATGACTACCTGTTGACTCAATGATGTGTGAAATAAGAAGGATGTATATTGTAGGCCTCAATGGCTCCAAAGGAAAGGCTTTTAAAAAGAACTGTTATGTATAACTTTTTTGATTAACGTCAAAGGGACAAAAAGCACAGATATAAAATATATGCATGTGTATGTGTATGTGTATGTATTCACTGTGCAATTTGTCATGGGGGAAAGGAATACCAAAAGATGTACTTGCCAGAGCTCAGTCTTTTAAGTAGAAGATCAGAGGAAATAGATGTGTCAGGGTGTAGCTTTTACCTGACTCACACTGAGGTATACCATGATCAGCCCTCTAGATCTGACGTCAGTTACATCCAGGGAGTCAATGCTCGTTCCAGCCACTCTCAGTGCTGGTGTTCATGCAGTGGCTGAGCTTTAATACAGTGCAGTTCTACTGTGGGCACTTTACTTCTGTGTGATTTTGTATGGCTGTATTAAAACATTTCCAGCAGATCTCTACAGACAAGGATCTTTGTAGGAAATCAGGTCAGTTCACAATGACACACGTTATGCACCTTTCCGTTATTTTCTGGTATTGTTCTGACCATTGTTGGTCTGTGGCTACTGTCAATGCTCATTACACTCAATTTGTGTTTACAGTATCCTGGTTTCCATGGCTTTCCACAGTCTGCACTGTACTCAGTTTTTGACCTAGGAGAGGGCACAATATTCCCAGAATCACAGAAACAGACAGTATCTGAAACTGGATGGCACCTCTGAATATAATCAAGTTCAAGTCCCTCCACTCAAACCAAGGCCACCTGGAGTGGGGTGATCAGAGCCATGTCCAGTTGAGTTTTGAGTATCTGCAGGATAGACACCCCACAGCCTCCCTGAATATGTTTGAATGTTCAATCAACCTTACAGTAGGAAAAAAAGCATGTTTAACTGTTTTTCTTCTATTTCAATTTCTGCCAAATTTTCTCATTATTTTTCTTGGTACCATTCAGAAGAGCCTATCTCCATCTTCCCTGTCAAGTATTTATGAGCACTAATGATTCCTCTTGAACCTTCTTTACCCCAGGCTGAACATGCACTCCCTTAGATTCACTGGTATGTCTGCAGCTCCAGCCCCTGAATAATTTGTGACTCTTTGTGGGACTCCCTCTGTCCATGTCTCATACTGGGAAGCCATCACTGGGCACAGTACTCCAGGTGTGAGGGAACTGGTCTCTATCTGGACTTTATGTTGCTTCTTGTATTTCACCACCTTTCACGCATTTCACTGCCTGGCTCTTCAGCCACTTTTCAACACACATCACAGACTCATCATCTACCCCATACTTTATCAGTTTGTCTATGAGAGTGTTACTGGCTAAAGTGAAGGAGATATATTCAACTTCTACTTGAAAAACTTTGTTCATCACTCAAGCAGAACACTGAAACTCCTATTTCTAAATGCTTCAGTGGTGTAAAAATCTTTTCCTTCCAGTTCTGATTTTAGTTTTCCAAATTTGAACATCTCTGTGAACTTTTCAAATGCAGGCAGACTTAAATTAAGTTTGATAAATTTTGGCAAATAAGGTAACAGAGCTGCCAAAGCAGTCATAAATTGGCTGAGAAAATGTCTTCAGAAGAGGTTAAGTCCTGCTGCTCTCTTCTGGTGAAGCAGTAGTCACAGTTCACATTCAGGAGTGCTGAATTTTAAGGTCTCTGCATAATTAAGCAACTACAGAAATCTTGACTTTGAAATCTTGGAAAAATTTTGTCATCATTTAGGCATTTTGTGCTGCAATAAAACAAAAATTCTTGTAGAAATGTAACATTACAGGAATAAAGAGATCACAAATATGCCACAGAAATTGTGCTTCTTGTTTTGTACAATGCTTGGTAAGAATACACCCTGATGTTTAGTGGTTTTACAAAAATGAGCATATGGAATTGCACATTTTAGGAAGAAATTTTGATGAACATTTGTGTTTTTCTTCAGTTCATAAAAGTAAATTATTTTAAGCTGCATGCTCCTTGTAATCCAATTGCCGTTAGGCCAGAAGGTTCAAAGGACTAGACAATGAAAGTTATTATAGCCTCTTATGCCTCTAAAGTCCTATACTGAATGTAATAAAGAAAATTAGTATTAGTTGCTTGCTTGATGGTTTAGACACTGAAGTGGTCTCATTCCAACATTTTTAAAGCTAAGATAAAAATGACTGAAGATGTATGCATTGCAATCCTTTCTCCATTGAATGGTGAAATCTTAAAATTAGTGCACCTGTTCTGAGGAAAAAAAAAAGTACAACTTTTAATCAGGTCAAGAGAGTTGAAAATAAAATAAAGGAACTATTCTTTTTTCCCCTGATCTTGTTCTAGGTGTTCTCCTAGATTATGTGCAGGGAAATTTAAAAAATAGTGAGTGAATTCAAACAATACAAGTTCTTCACTGTTTTTGTTTTTCAATTTGCTTGGCTGTTATTTTTCCTTTCTATCTCTATGCTATCACAGAAATGATAGGAGAACTTATTTTGGGACTGTAGGAGGTTATCAAATCCAACACACCTCTCAAGTCTGACTTTAAAGGCAGTTATATTTTCTCCGGGTCTTGTGCAGCTCACTTTTGAAAATTTCCAAGGCTGTAAGTTCCACAGCCTCTCCAGGCAAACATAAGCTCCCAGGAAATAACCTGCATCACCATGGCCTTCTTCGTCAGCTACAGGGGAACTTCTGCACCTGTAGCCTATGGTACCTTCTCCTTCTTCACCGGTCTTGGTGGCTTCAGGTTTGCATCTCTCATTTTCCTTATGCCTCCCTCTCTCTCTCTCCCGCTCTCCCTCTCTCTGCTGTTGCACAGCATTTTTCCCTCTTCCTAAACATGTTACCACAGAGGCACCACCAATATTGCTGATTGCCTCTGTTTTAGTCAGTGGTGGAGCTCCATCTTGGAGCATCCTGGAACTGGCTCCATGGGGGCAGCCCCTGACTTCTCACAGAGGCCACTCCTGCAGCCCCCTGATACCAAAACCTTGTCACACTAACCCAGGATAATCTTCATTTGTGCTAGCTTTTTTCTTGGTGGCTTTCACATTCTGCCTGCTACACTCCTCAGAAGGTCCTTCAAACTAAGAGGTGTCAACTGATCCCAAAGGATGTGCTAACTCATCCTCTGTGCCTGTCAGATGACATTGGGTGCTCTGGTTAGGATTCAGCCTTCTTCCTGACTATATCACCTCATGGTTTTCACAAAACAGAAACAAACTTCTTTTGTACAGTAAAATATCAACAGATAAAACAAGTGCCACTTTGAATACTTAGTTACTCATTTGGAGTGAATGGCTGTGTGGTGCTTAGTTGTCAGCTGGGTTAAAACACAACATTGTCATTATTTTATACATTAGCATAAACTTTTTTTTTTATTCAATTACAACAATTTAATTGTAATTCCTTTATGGTTCAGAGGCAAACTGCAAAACCAGGTGTAAAAATCAGCTATTGCCAAGCTCATATTTGATGTAGTTTCTCTCCTGAGAAATCAAAAAAACCTCAAAATCCACAAGACTCCTAGTAATTTCTAAAATCTCAACTATTATGTTATTTATCATCTTCCACATTTTTCATGCTTGGTTTAAAGACAAGACAAATTTTGAAGATAAAATTACATTTATAAACCCTAGTAAAAACCATTCTTCCTTGTAGGTATTAAAAATAATTAGAAAGAAAGAATGGTTGAATTTCAAGTTGATGAACTGATCTATTCTAGGTATTTTTTTTCCTTTTCTTTGTTGAAGCAATGAATTTAAGTAATTTGTGTTTTCCTCTGTATTCCATTTCTAATGAATTTACTCTTATGCCTTCTGCCCCTCAGCAACTCAAACAGTAAATATCAGGCTTGGGAACCATGAAATCTGAATTAATATCTTAATGCTGCAGAACTTCTAAGCTTTATTGTATCACAAAGCAACAGGAAACAGTTTGATCATCAAGAAATGTTTGTAATTCTTCTGTTGTGCTCATATTCATACAAGGCCTGTCCAAATATTTTAATTTAAATTACCTTGGTTTGTAAGCAATAAAAGCACTAATCCCTTCCCAAAGTTCATTTTTATGTGAGAAAAAGCAGTAATTTATTCTTTTGTTGGAAGACAGCAGTAAAGGAATGGTTGACTGATATACAGACTGGTTATTTTTGTTAAAAAAATCTTGTGAGTTAATCCATCAATTTCAAGTCCTGGTCTACTAAAAGAGAAAATAATAAAAAAACCCTCATCTATGTACATTTTTAACTAAACATATAGGTAAGAGTTCAGGAGGCTACATCCTTTGGATTTTTTTTGTAAAAAAGGCAAAGTATTGGCTTTATGTGCCAAGATTTTACTTGTGTTTAAATGTTTCCTTCCTTCTTTATAGAATAAAGAACAATAAATGAGACTTCTGTGCACCGTTTACTAGAAAACAGTTTCTTTTCCTATCAGTGAAGGAGAGCCCAACTCGCCTAAATCACACCCACAACAGGACTTCTCCTTGGGAAAAAAAGGGGCAGCTCTGAGGATATCACTGAATTTTAATTTATTGCCAGGTAACATAAACATTTAGTTACTGATTCAGGATTTGCGAAAAGAAAAAGAAGACAGAATCTTAAAACCCGTAGAGAACAGAGATTTCCTCTGCCTTCACCTGGGTTCGATCCGTCCCTTCCCCGCGCTCCTGCCGCACCTCGCCTTCAGCCGGCCAGCGACCGGCGGCGAGGGG
>NW_008246058.1:8109692-8112578 GCF_000691975.1 Corvus brachyrhynchos
CAGGTCGGGCTGTGCCGGGCCCGGGCAGTGCGCGGCCGCCTCCCTCAGGTGTTACCCCAGGCTGCCCAGTACAAGGCTCCAGGCAAGCACAGGCTGTGCGGGTATTGTAGTGTTTTCCCCTGGCATAGGTAATTTTTGTGGTTCTGTCTCAAAGGTGGCAGGTGGGAAGGCAATTTATTCCGTTTAACTTAAGCTCAAGCACCATTTAAGCTCCTCACCTCTTCAGCTACAGATGCATTATTTGATTGATATTTTTTTTATTGTTTTTTGCTGGCTGTCAAATCTGTATAAATTTTACTGGTATACTGAGCACAAAAGTGAAAAGTGGGAGATTTGAGGATGTGAATCATGTCAATTTATAGTCATCACTGGGTTTATTTGGTATTTAAAATCTGTGAGTTTTACAAATCAATATAGAAGATAAGACTTCCATTTGTCCTCAAGAACTCTTTTATCTCCCTCTACTCAAAAGCTGGATGAACTTTATGTAAGTCAAAGATGAAAAATCTTCTGCAAAGCTATCCTGAAAGATTTTCAGTTGATGGATATTTTGCAATCTTTATATTTCAATTTCTGAAATCTTTAAAGTTATTCTTGTGAATAAATTATGAGGAAAGGCTACAATTTTTTTATTCCTGAAGATTTGTAGAAAAAGTCAACATATAAATGTTTCTCAGATATTATATCTTTATATACCTATCTTACATTATATTTTGAGTTTTTAGAATGTATCAGAATATTATATAAAATAAATATACTATGAATTATACTACAAACACTGTTGTCTATACTGTATAGATGCATTATTTTATTCTCTGACTCTGAACGTTATATTATTGAGACTAAATTGAAGAGCTAGTTTTTATGTAGCGGGACAAGATCTTGCTCTCCTAATGGGAAGGTCTTTAAACTGGGCTTTTGTGGTTGGTTACCAAACCTTGCATGTTTATTGAGGAGCAGAGGATCAGGCAGAGTACACACAGAACATAGTGATGAGGGATTTCCTTGCGCTCTTTTTGGTGAAGTGGGGTGACCAAAACCAGCTCTCAAGTGTCTGTACACAAACAAATGTGGCATGGGAAGCCCAAGAATTGCAACTTCACATGCAATCAGAGATCAACAACATTTTTAAAATCACAGAGCCATAGCAAAACAGTTGGCACTGCTGGAGTCCTGTGATAGACATATACAGACTCTTCAAGAAAGGTGGGCAGGGAACAAAAGGACTAAATGTTTGTGCAAAGGAGGAAGCAGGGGGAGGTGGCATTGCCTATGGAGCTTCCTAAAGATATTTTTGCGCATATGGAATCTATTACTGTGCTCATTTGTGAGCTTCATAATCAGACTATAATACTACAGATTTTAAAACTGAGTTTAACTTTTTAAGGTGTTTTTCACTTTAGCCTGTATAGTTTCTATTCTGCTGCTTGTCCGTAGCACAGACAATGAAGAAACAGAATAAGAAATTAAATTGAACCTGGGGTGTTTTTATGAAAGCAATATAGAATGTGCAGAAAATTTAACTGTTTAGTTCACTATTAATATCTTGATAGATAAGATGATGTGGTACATTGTGTACCAGATTAAAGATTGATCTACCATGCAATCTCATTGAACTCTCAATGAAATCTATGAATTTGCATGTCCTATAAATCACTGATGATACTGCCTGTCTTTGATCACCTATTCTAATGAAATTTACAGTTCAATATTTATGTAACATTATTGTGAATATCACTGAAACCTACAAGAATAAGCAGAAAATTAAATGGAAAAAACTAGATAAATATATTTTCAAAATTTATTATAATAAATGAACAGTGAACAGCAAACCAGGAAGAAAATAAAAGATAAAATGTTGTGAAATCAGATTTCACCAGATTGTACACATGTACACATTTCACAATATTTTTTTTAATGGGTATTTAGTCATAAGATTGTAAAAGGAAAAAAAAAGAGAGAGAAAAGCTGCCTGTATCTCTGAACATAAATAGAAACAATCTATACCCACAAAAAGAAAAAAAAAACAAACCCCCAAACATTACTTTCATAATCATCACTCATCATAATATCAGTGATACTCCCTCTGCACAAGAGCCCTTATGCATATTCAAACAGAGATCTTAATTTGAATTCATAATACCTTGAAAAGCTTTTTTATGCCAAGTCCCCTCTTGCATATCGCTTTGAAAAGTCTTCCCCTTTCAGCATATGGTTAAGATCAGAGAAATATGTTAGGAAAATGACATCTTGGCAGTAAGTGTATTTTTTGCATTTATGCCTTCATATCACATTTGCAAGATTGTTATTGGATAAAATTTCCCAGTAGATGACCAAATCAATTTAATTTGAAAGTATGGAGTATGACTTTTAAAAGTAGGTTTTAAAAAAATATCAGTATTAGCTATGTATTTGTAATTGAACAATGTCAGATTCTATCAAGTCTTAACTGAAACATTGTCTTCTTACAATTCCTGTGAATGTTTTTTTTTTCATATTTGATAACTGGAAACTAAAAGGATGGGGACGCACCCAATTCTTTCAAGGCATTTAGGTGCTTAACCACTGTTTAGCTACTGCATTTTGATTGCAGTGATGCAGCACATACACATACAACTGAAACTGCTTCCTTAAACCCTCTTGATAACCAACAAACAGATAAATATATTCTCATTAACTACTATGTCCCATCCTTTCACAAACAGATATCATTTTACCGTTTCATGGACTTCATCCACCCCTCCAGATGTTCAAAAATAGACCATGATTTTGGATCCATTCATCAGGATGGGTGCTTAGGACAGGAGAAGCAGCACACTCGATCACTGGGCACCAACACTGGCCAGACCCAGGTCACTGCCATACTGTCCTTGCTCTTCCCCAGCT
>NW_008246058.1:8112590-8132791 GCF_000691975.1 Corvus brachyrhynchos
TTTCCCCCAAGGTTAAAGGTGCTTGAGGCACACATTGGGTTTCCCCATCCTACCACTTTAGCCACCAAGTATATCATGGTCCTTGAGCAAAGACAGTCCCATGAATGGGCTTGCCTTTTCCTATGGGGAAAGGGGGTTAGGCACTTAAAAGTCTTTGAGGACTCCTACCTTGGTGGTTTGTTGGAGGTAATTCAGAAAGTTACAGAAAGGCAGGGCAAGAGATTACTGTGGATCTATACGAAAATCACAGCAAAGTTTTCTCTCCTCTCTTTCTTCCTTGTTCACATGTCCTTATTGGGCTTGTTGCGTGTTGATGAAAGTCAGCCACTGTTACTCTTCCTAAATGTTTCCACACCAGTTATTCTATTTTCAACATTTCATAGCTGACATCGAAGAAATTATGCTGCTCCAATTGTGATAGAAACACAGGTGCTAAAATCAGGTTGCACAAGATACAATTACTACATTTTCTTTTATTTGTCAGGGTCTTGTGCACTATGAAGTTAGTGGTAGAAGTCCTATCAACAGTGTTTGTCAATTTACTTGAAGATCAAATCTTTTTTTACTCTGTCTTCTCAACTTAAGGCATCAAACATTTGCATGGGCATAATGTTTTTCAGTCTTCTCCCAGATGTGAGCTTTTACCTATGGGGATCTGATTGCAAGACTTGAACCAAGCAGATTATATTGTAGGTGGAGGAAAATAAGAACACAGTAGTGTAATTCTGTTATTTATTGTTCTAATGCTCGTTGCTTCTAATGCAATACATTAAGATGATATCCAGCATGCTTTTGGTTATACTTGCAACACTTAAATGTAGATAATATTAATTGTATTTGTAGCAAATTTGCTACATGAATCAGAATAAAAGCCATGAGGATTTGTTTGGTCCATTTTGTTGATGGTAGCAAAATCACACTTTGGCAAAAATCTCTAAGCAGCTGTGACTCAGAATAAAGGGCACACTCATTGACATTGTTTGTGTTTTTAAACAGTGCTGCACTAATATTTTTTAAGTTTTGGTAGACTATAGCAACATTTTTAGTAAATGGTTTATTTTGTTTCTAGGAACTAAGATATGTTTCTCCGTAATTCATTTGTGAAAAGAAAAGCATGAATTCTGCAATGCAGTAGGACAATTTGCTACTGTAAACTAGCAATTTAAAATTATTGTTCTGAACGTCCTTAATGCATGAAAACTTTTTATTTTTAATTCCTTTCACAATAAAGGACCAGAACTTGTGATGTGATGAGATTTCTAAGTTTTATTGTATTCATTGGATTCAAAGTGCTCTGGCTAATGAGTGAGATTAAATTTAAGATATGTTTTTTGTTTGTTTTTTTTTTAATCTGGCATGGCATAATTTAGCAGAATTTTTAAGAGATAATTTTACATTCCTAAACTGCTGAAATTAGGCGGCTTCCTATAGTCATGATTTTTTTTTTTTTCTGTTAAAAGTGAGCCAATATGTGTGTCAGAATTCTTTAAACTTTTTGTTCTGTGATCCTATACTCCTTAAAGCGTTTTTTTTCCCATCCTTATTATTAATTTTTCATCAGTATTGACCGGGTTTTCAGACTCTGGGGCAAGTTTTATTCATGTTAGCACTCTAAGTGAGCAGAAACAAGAATTGCTTTTCAAATATGCTTCAAACATTTGGATAATAAACTGAATAAGTAATGCAATATGGTATTTCCATTCAAGTTATTTGAAAGGTATTTCCATTTTTGAAAAAAAAGCACTAGATTTCCAATCAATTTTATTAGCTCACAGAAATAATTTTAATATAAGATCCTCAAAAATAATTTTAGAGTTATTAGGCATATATACACTATTAATAAAGAAGATCCATAACATCAGCCATTTTAGAATTTTTTCATCATAGAATAAGTTCTTTTAGAACTGATTTTGTGAATATCTAATGTTTGCCTGGTTTATCCAGCATAAGATCACATGCTAAAAAATAGAGTATTTTTGGTTTCAGAGTCACCATAAAAAAAAAAAATCATTGTGATAATTGCTCAAATAATTTCACAGTTATTCATATGACATGAAAAATGTATTCCTATGGTAAAATTGTAAATATTTGATCTATGAAAACTTATTAATCTTAATTGTGATAGCATCTTGCATCTGACATTAAGAAATCACTCATGAATGGCTTTGGTTTGAAAACTGATCAGCTGCTTGAAAATGAGAAAATGATTTTTCAAGAATAAAGCTAATCACTAGATGCTTACTAAAATAAAATAATACAATTGGCATATAATGGGTAAGATTCTCATGCTTCTTTTCTCAGTATAATGTGACTGCTGCACATTATGTGTCAGACTGTATATGATAGGGATTGAACTCAACTTGATTTATGAAAACATTTTTGGTTAAAGCAAAAGAGGAAATAGTGTCATTTTTGCATGCTATTGTAAAGTGAGGGAAACAATGCTAATCCATATATATAATTATTAATAAACAGTAGATTATAAAAATATGTGCTGGCACAAGTATAATAATCTTTAAATAACTGAAATTTGAAGCAATTATTTTTTTAACACCTTAATTTTGGAGCAGCATTCCAAGTCAAACATGTTAAAAAGTCTTAAGCAATTGTTCACCTAAACAGTCATAAATTTCTATTCTCAGCAAGAAAGTGTACATTTTTTAAGGGGTGATTTTAATTTGTTTGGTTTTTTTGACAGCTGAAGATGCTTGTGGAGGAACTATGAGAGGATCAAGTGGAATCATCTCAAGCCCTAACTTTCCTAATGAATATCATAATAATGCAGACTGCACATGGACAATTGTGGCAGAGCCTGGTGATACTATCTCACTCATCTTTACAGATTTCCAAATGGAAGAAAAATATGATTATTTGGAAATAGAAGGTTCTGAACCACCTACAATAGGGTAAGTCAAATATCAAAATTCTAAAGTGATAAAACAGAAAAAGACGATGAAAAGTGAAATTACAACTTTTTGTTACTTTTCTTTTTTTGAATATATAGTCTTGCTGAAAAACACCCCTCACAATAATAATTGTGACTATGACATAATGTTGATATTCCAATTGCAGCTGTAAAATGGTTTTTAAAATATTCCAAACATGTAGCATCAAGATGAAGGGCACTGTAGACTCATTTGCCTCATTGTCTGTGTGCCTTATCATTTAACCATTACTGTATTAAAAATGTATATATTTAGAAACAGAATGGAATGGACTGTTGTACTAGTAAGGACTGGTGAAGCTTTCAGAGAGTTTAATGATGTCAGAAAGTGAATGGCATGGAGGCCATTCAGCACAGAGCTAGGGGGAATTAGCATTGGCCCCACCTGTTGGTCACGGATTGTCTGTGGAGGATTTTCTGTACAGAGAACTGTATGCATGGTCTCTAAATAATGTGCTGTGATACACTTACCTAGAAATTTCCATCTTGATCTGTGAGATAAAACACCCTGAGCTGAGTAGTCACAATACTTTTTGGCTCTGGTTTTACTCCAAATATAGCACCTTTAAGAAGAGTTTATGACTGTTTGGTTTTTTGTTGACTTAGCAGTAGTAACAATATTTTTGCTAGTCTGACTTCTGCAATTCTTGATCTGAGTGTAGATGCATTATGTAGATGTTGTAAAACAACTACAAGAAATAAAATAGTAAATAACCTCTTTCAAGATCAAATTCAGTTAAATAGGAAAAATAAATTACACATTCTGTGGCTTTCCAGTCTGGTAGTTTTATGGTAACACAGCATCACACTACTCAAGAAACATGTCAATATGACAAATCCTTGTGTTTGTTTTATTGGTTTAAATATGCTGTTGATTCACAGAAAATAAGTTGTATATAAACTCATAAATCACAGTTATGGTCTCCAGTAAAATCTTGATCTCTTAACTGGCTCATAAAGCTTTATGGAGGTTCTGTAAGACAGACAGAGGCATGTGAACAACAGGTGATACAAGTTGTTGGCTAGACACATTGTAGTCAGTAGAGTCTTCTTTTCTTCATATTAGTATAAATCCTCCAAACATAACATAGACCAAATAAAATGCTCTTGATTTTATAATGAGGAAAGATCCAAAATTAGATAATTATATTGTTTTAAAAGCATCAGTCTTGGTTTCTGTAAGTGTTGCTTATAAGTAATATATTTTTACTGCTTCAGGGTGTAATAAAAGTCTTTAAGTCTAAGCTTTAGCAAATAGTGTTTTATAATTTGAGTTAATTCATACTGCCACCTACATAGTTAATTACCTGTATTAGAATATTAATTGATTGCCATTGAGTTTTTTCAGGCTCTTAAACTGAAATCTTTTGAACTAGCTGTCAGCTAAAATAAATTTTAAATAATAATTTATAATAATTAGTGAGGTAACACCAAGGACATACAGACATTGTGAATCACTTGAATAGCTGAATGTGCATTTGACTTTTCTTTTCATTATTCATTCATGAGCTTGAAACAATTATTTCATTTTTTGTTCTACAAAAGGCTTTGGCTGTATTCAAATGATATACTAAGATTACTTTATATATGGAAATTCCCATTATCTGTTTACAAAACATAAAAATTTACAATGCTAATTTAATAATTGTTCATGTAGAGAAGCAGACTGAGAGCATATTCTTTTTATAGCTTGTCATTTATATTCCCTAAATTATACTGATGTGTTCAATTATGGAAAAGTATCCCCCATATGTTGGGAAAAACGGATTTGGAAAGCTTAATTAACAACAATTTGTTAATTAGATTTAGAGTGGTGATACTGTATATGCCCTTAGACTATTGCTAATCCAAAACTAAACCCAGGTTCTTCATCTTTTCATTTTGGAAAAAAAAAATTACATAATTTTAAAAATTACTAAAAACTTATTGATTGATCTGGGTAATAAGTATTATTATAATATAATTTCTTAGAACATTTGGTGCTTTATATGACTATTGCACCTAATGATTTAAAAAAAACCCCGCAACCTTTTCTTCTGCACATCTGCTGTGTAACAAAATATCCCTACTTTTTGTTTCTAAGTGAAATTAAGAGCCAGATTATGCATCAAGTAGATAGGCTGGGATTATCCATGAGACAAGACTTGGAATTCTTTATGAAGTGCTAACTTTCTGCAGTTTTCCAGTCAGTTACTATAATATTTCAGATACGACAGTCTTTCCTCTTAAGAAAATCTTGATAGGCCATTTTCATTTAAATAGTGGTGAAAAATTGTGTAGATGCCATTCAAGGTTCTTGTTTTGTTGTTTATTCTAATGTTTGCCAGGTTGAGTTGAATTATAGGATTGTTTACATTTTGGAAGTAAAAATGAAGGAAAATTATTAGTTTGAGGAAATTATTTTCTCTTTTTTTTTTTTTTTTTTTTTGACAAAACAAAAAGCTGAATGTAAATAAGATATAGTGAAATGTTCCACTCTGTTCTCTCTGGATAAGAGTGCACTTCTGAGAAAACCTTTGTGTAGTGTTCTAATACTTGACCTACCACTGTCATGGTCATACAAAGTAGTAGGGCACCTAAGAACTCTGCTATCAAAAACAAATTTGAAACATGATACAATTGCTTCTTTTAAAATAAAATAATTCACCTAACTTCTCTCTTACTGTTACTATATTCCTGGATATTTAAAAGTAATTCCTAATATATTTTCCTAAAATGTAAGGGAAATGTAGAATTTTCTGTAATAAACTGAGGAATTGTCTAGACCATATGTCTGTGATTTTAGCCAAATTTTTTTCATATATAAATCTAGATAAAATGTACAGTGATATACACTGAATGAAATGTATGATGTTGAAACCATAGGCAATTTATTTCTCTTCTGAAATATATTTAAATATTTCATTTTTTGATACTGCATATTTTGTGCATCATCTTAATTGCATTAAAATAGAAAGCTGTTAGAGAACAATGGCTAACAAAACTAATTTCTCCTTTGCAACTGTGATTTTGTGCATTCTTTCCCCAATAAAAATACTCCTTTTGAATTAATTTTAAATATTCTGTGAAGAATGAAATTAGAATTTTTGGAAAAAGTCTTTCACTTAACTAAGATGGGCAGAACTCCATCCAGTTTCAAGAGGTTTTATCTGAGATATTTAAAACTTTTGATTTTTATAATGATCTTTTTCAAGATAGCCTGTTAGCTAAAGACTTCCTTACAGATAGTACAGATGAGAAAGGAAAAGAACACAAAAATGTGGGTCCTTCTTTGAGTTTCCAAATCAGAATTTATTCCAAGTAACTAATTACTTTTTATCACTTTGGGCCTATTTGACCAGGGAACAATATTAGGTTTGTGTGGCAAGGTTTTTGTAGCAGGGGGCTACAGGAATGGCTTCTGTGAGAAGCTGCTGGAAGCTTCCCCCATGTTCAGCAGAGGCAATGCCAGCCAGCTCCAACATGGACCCACTGCTGGCCAAGGCTGGCCCATCAGCCATGGAGGTAGCGCCGCTGGGGTGATGTGCTTAAGAAAGGGTAAAAGAGCTACCCAATGCACTGCAGTTGCATCTGGAAAGAGGAGTGAGGGATACAACTCTCCAGACCAGGGTCTGTGAATCAGGAGGGGGAAGATGTACTTCAGACACCACAGCAAGGATTCTACCTCAGTCCTTGCTGCAGCCCGTGGTGAGGCAGCTGTCCCCGTATTGGTTCATGGCGGAACAGAGATCCGCCTGCAGCCTGGAAGGCCACACGCTGGAGCAGGAGTCCAACCTTTGACCAAACAAACATTATTTAGCTATTTGTTGTTAATTAGCATTTCGTGACTCTTAGTCTCATTTTACTAGTGCCATGAAAGAACAAAATGATAAACAGAAAGAAATATTAGAGAAGAAATATTAAGAAGAAATATTAGAGAAGAGTAAACTAACTAGTGGTAATTAAAAGCAAAGTGAGGTTGAACAGGCAGACATTATCTATTATGAAAAAGGCTATTATTTGCGGTTGGGTTTTTTTGTGAGGAAAATGCAGTTATCCATGTTAAATATCTACATGGTAACTTTTATTGCCAGTTTGGTTACAACAGAAAGTAGCTTTTAGAAGGCATTTAAAAATTAAATGTACTGTTACAACAATTAAACCTAAAACAGATACATGCATTAATAAAACAGGTTCTCAATCAGATCTTTTTTAACAAGGTGGTTATTTTATTTATCCAGTGTCTGAATAAGTTAGATTTATTTTCAGTCAATGTACTTGGTTAAATAATGCTCATATCTAAGGCTACAGAGGAAAACCTCTGCCTGACATAAATGTGGCAGCACAGGGGTAGAAAATCACACCTCAATAGTACAAATACCAATGAAAATAATAATATGTTGAAGGAAAAAAAGCAAAACAGACAAAGCAAGAAGCAGAGGTTCTCATAAGAAGAGATTAAAACAGGAGGAAAAAAATCCCACCTCCGGCTCAGCATTTATTTTCTTGAAAAATTACTTCAAATTAGAAAGCGAGAAGAGTAGCAATCTCTTTTTTAGTAATGAAGACTGTTGACACTGCTTTAGATATTATTACTGTTTTCTCACTAATACAAATTTTTTAAATCTGTGTTTAATGCTCAGAGGAAGGACTCAGGAATGTAATGGTTATGAGTAATATGATTTTATTAAGGATGTTAAAAGCCCCAGATGAGAAAGTTTGTAATCTGATAACAGCTGAATTTAAAGAATAGTAGCAAAATTGATACTGCTTATCATCGAAAAAATGCTTTCAGAAGAATGTTGTTGTTGTAGCCAAATAGGTAGAAAAAATTATTCCATTAATAGAGCAAACAAAATGCAGTCATAAAAACCTCTTGTAATTAGCAAAGTATTTGTTTATTGACAGTGGATAGAATTATTTTTTGCTGGATTTAGTTGGGGAAAAAAAAATCACTGCAAAAAGCAGCCAAGTTTTGGAGGGCCTAAATCCTTCTCTCCTTCTGAAACAAGAAACAGAAAGTAACAGAGATAATGCTTCACTGTGGAACAGGGAGAGCAGAAAATCAGGAATAGGAGGAATACCAATGCTAAAAATATTATCTGGTTTGAGCCTTTGATAATCCATCCATTGAGTGTTATCATTTTTATCTTTTTTTGAAGGACTGAGAACAAAAAGGAAGTTCTTTGCTTTCTTGGAAACAAAAGCTTTCCATAGAAACCAGGCATTTCTGTCCTTTACTGTTTGCTTCTAGGGTTTAACTTTTTGCTTGGTGATTCAGCATTTCACCTGTGGCATTTTGATGAGGAATGGAATCCTCCAAGAAGCACAAGGCATTCTGTAATGTGTAGGGTTCAGGCACAATGATAGTGTTAGATGGGGAATTTGTTACTGTGACTGTGGAGGTTAACAGCATGTTTCTCATCATTCTATTGCATGATTCTATCTGGCAATTGTTATCTGAAAAGGACTTTGAAACTGGCTTTACATCTGGTACTCTCAAAATTCTTACTGAAAAATGAGAAGGATTTGAATCTAAGAGAGGAATCAGATATCAAATCATATGTTTAACAGTAAAGGCAGAGGCTTTTCTGTTATTTTGTACTACTTGTTCTTGTATGTTTCTGAAAAAATAGAAGGCCCTTCCGTAGTGAGTACCTTGTTTTGATGGGGTTTTCTGCAGTCATTTTTCATGTTGTAGTTCAAAGTGCAGTGACAAATGTGTCTCAAACTTTGCAGGCAAAATAGACACATATAAACATGAGTTACATGATGAAAATCTGTCATTTAACAGTAGACCTTGAAGTCTATGCTTCTAATAAGAGTAACTTTGTGGCATTTAGATTCAGTGCTTAGTAAAAGGAGAATCTGACTTTAAGAAATTGTCATATCCATGGAAATACAAATCAACCTACGGTGTAAATCCAGAGTTTAATCCCAGAATTCAGTATGTTATGTATGCGTCCACATAACCAGGTTGCAAGGAAACACAAGACAGAATGACGAAAGCTTATAAGCAGGATAGTTCAGCATGGAAGGGAGCTCAGAATCTGACTAGTCCAGTCTACTAGTGAAAGCAGACTCAGCTCTCAGGTGAGGCAAGGTTGCTCAGGCCTTTATCCAGACTGTCTTAAGAACCTCCAAAGATGGAGTCTTGACAACCTATGTGGACAACTTTCTTAATTTCCTGACTGTCCTCATGGGAGGAAAAGATTTTTCATTTTTTCCTCATTTAGAAAGCATTGCTTTCAGTCAGAATCAACACACAAGAATTTATTATTACCAAATATCTGTTTGAGGTACAAACATCTCCTGAGCTCTCTTTCTTCTTTATGGATAAGCAGTGGTATGACCTTTCTCCTGAGCAGGTTGGCTGATACAGCCAATCCTAGCTCATGAGTTGACGATTTTCCTTCCTCAGGCTCCAGTTGTCCCATTCATCTTCCAGGGATATGTACATGACCAGAGATATGATTCGTCCTGTCTTTCTCTAGAATACTAAATGCTAAAGCTTATCTGGCACGTGTGATTTATAACTATGTAATGGATTTAAGCCTCAGTGAGAAAACTATCTGTTAAACTCCAGTGTATACTTGCATCAGGCAGGGAGTCAGATGCAGGCACAAAATCCCCTTGGCTCATTGTGGTACAAATGAACACTTTATATGACCATTGTGATGCTGCTTCTGAAAAAAAATATGTTCCCACTTCTATTTTTGACTCATCCCCTATCTTGTGTTGGCTCAGGCATTTACCCAGTCACAAAGGAACTGCACCAGGAAGTGATACAAGTGAAAACCAAGCTTTTTTTTCCCTCTTAGTGAGCAGGAAACACAAGAGTTGAAGAGAACAGCAAGGTACATAGGGAGTGGCATATTGTTTCTTCAAGGAATAGAACAACTTTATTGTCAAAATACAGCCTGATCTGTTGTCTTCTCAGGTACTTGTATGTTGAATAACAGTACCCATGCAAAGATCTACTTTTTTTCCCTTCTTACAGTATGTGCAGAGGCTTCACAGAGTTATTTGATTTCCTTTATATTTTTTATGCTGTATCCTTAATTTAATGCATTCTTATGATGGTATGAAATATTTTATTTTGATTGGTGTAGTCAATGTCAGGAAGACAGCATTTCATTGTTGCTGTAGCAAATAAATGAACTTCTTTTGAGGAAACCTTTCTGAAGCTGCTCTTAATTTCTTACTTTTCCTATGCTCAGGAGTATTGCAAAAGGAAACATTTGTAAGCCTTTTCTGAAGTTGCATGTTTTCATTATTCTGATAGTACTTCTTAATATGCATAAAGTTATTCTCATCTGGAGTCAAACGGATATTCACCAGCAGTTATCAAATAAGCAGTTATACATTGGATGGGCTTTTTATGTATATTCTCTACAGAGATAGGATTATATTATTTCACAAAGTCTTATCAACATTCCGAAACAAATTGAAAAACAGTTCTCTTGAATCTTTATATGCAAGAACTGTACTCTGGTTTTCCCACCATCCCTCTTAGACAAAGATTTACTGACTACTGTTTTTGTGCTTCCATGGGTCTCTTTAATCCTCCTTTGATGAAACAACCCAGAGTGCTTCCAGTGTGGCTTATTTGTAACTCTGCTTTGAAGAAACCAGGTAAATAATAGTGTAGACCTGGGGGATTTTCTAATGAATACTTAAAAAGTGTAATAAAAAGTAACAAAAGTAACAAAGAAAACCAGAAGTCTCTTACAGCAGTTTCGGGGAAAAAAATAGAAGTAGGAAGATGGCTTGATGATTTAACAGGGAGCACTTTCAGTGTGCTTACTTCAGCAGAATACTGCATTGTTTTGATGTGGTCATTTGCTATAGTCTCAGGATGGCAATTGTTGGAGTAGTGAAGGAGACTGATTACTCTTGTCCTGACTGAAACATCAGTGACTGAACTTACAAGTGAGTTTTATGCTGCCTGAGCTGTATGGTGGGGGAAAGTGTATTAGAATAGCATAAAGCTCAAGACAAGGCAAGGAAAAAACACCACAACCAACCCAAACCCCAAAGAATAACTAAACCAGAAAACATACAATTGCTTCATTTGTCATCCTAGAGTAATTAAAACTTCACATTTTCTTTTCATATGTTCTGAGTCCTTGCCATGTTTACTTCATTCAGCAAAGTAAGTGGCATGTTGTGGGAGAACAGTGATCCCTGAAGAGATAATCCCAAATCACTCTCATTTCTAGATTCTAAATTTAAAATTTTAGTTTGTTTTGTACATTGGGAAAAATATGTGCATTCATAATTCCATCTTTTATGTCTCAGGCTAAAACAGCAAAAAGTATAATATTTTGAATACATGAATGAAATCCTTTGCATTTATTAATAAATTCTGACAAGATAAAATATTATTTATATGGGCCCTACAAGCTAATCAGAACTTCACAAACTCATGCTTCTTTTTGTGATTGTCCATCTGTTTTGCCTGTGAATATCACATTAGGATATTTAGGGTGCAAATTCACTTGTGAAATGAATCAGTGACTAAAACAAACAATTAAACATCCTTTGAACATGCTAATGCAGTTCCATTATATTAAGGACCAACACAATGTCAAACTAGTGTCAGAACAATTTTTTATTATTATGTACCATCCAGTTTGCAGGTGACCAGTGACAACCCACAACGGTCAATAAGAAATGAAAATAAACTAGTTATGTACATTTACTGTATGTTTATTTGTGCTGCATATAGTAGATCATGCAAAATTTCACTGTTAGGGTGGTCATGCTTTGGAATAGATTGCCCAGGGAGGTGGTGGAACCACCATCCCTGTCGCTGTTTAAGAGGTGTCTGGATCTGGCACTGGGTGATATCATTTCGTGGTTTGGGGATTAGAGTGGTAGTGCTGGGTTGATGGTTGGACTTGATCATCTTAAAGGTCTCTTCCAACCTTGATGATTCTATGATTAGGTGATTTCACCTGACATTTTCTAATGTTTAATCACAATGAATGATAATATGTAAACCATACTTTTAATGGCAATTTTATTTGGTTGTTTTGTGAGGCTTTTTTGTAGCCAACTACTTTTCTATCCTGTACTAAAAAGCTTATTATGAAGATACATCTTGATTAAGTGAACTCCATTCCTCTTTCTTTGCTAAGTAGACTTTTTGGATATTTATGTAAGAGCCCACAAGTAAGTTGGTGGCAGCTTCACATCTCTCCATCAGCCTTTTTGATATCCAGACTTGTGTCTTTGAAACTGCAGAAAAATTACCTACTGCGCAGTATATACTCTTTCTTCCTGAAGCGTATAACACGGGTTTTGACATCTTTCATGTGGATATATTGCACTGCTGCAGAAATTCTTCTCCCCATTATTTATTATGTCAGAGGACAAACTTTAACCATCATCTCTATTTTCTGAGCAAGAATGGGCTGTCCTGAATGTCCTAAAGGAAGTTAAGTGTAAGTTGAAGGACTGTTTGAATAAGGTTTATTTTCTGTTTAGTAATTGACACTATGTCTTTCAAGAAAAATAATAAAACCAATTCTGAACTGAAATTTCCAACTTTTTAACAAAACTTTCCAATCCTGTATAACCTGTAGAATCTGAGATTCAATCCCAAGATGCATGCATCTTTGCTTGTTTGTGTTTTGGTTATTTTTGAGGAGCATGTTTTCCAGAGAGTTAATTATAAAAGGGGATTTGTGTAATAAGGTGGAATTAAGGAAGTGCTACAGTGTTGAATGCAATTTAAAGCAGAGTTCAGCTCCTGTGGGAGAGAAATGAGAGATGATTATGACAGAAGCAAAGGCTAACAGTCCTGAGAGTATTATTTTTTCATTTAGCTTTGAATTACAAATGAATCTACTAGCAAGACCTTCCACCAATTGTTAATGGATTTAAAATAGGTAGATGAAAGCTAAATTTATACTGAAAATTTCACTAACAATGAAGCTATAGCTTCGCTAGATGTGCTGGAAAAAATTTTTATTACTGTAGTCTGTGCACCAGACATATATAGGCATAAACTGGAGTGTTACAGAAATGTTGCCATTTGGTTTTGGTGATTTTGGACACATGGTCCCAAAACTGTGAAGTAGAGCAGCACATTGTATTGCAATTTCAAGTATGTGTTGCTGTTTAAAAGTGATGCAAATTGAATTAAATAAAAGCCTGATCTATTTAATATAACTTTTCCTCTTAGTTTCTGCAAAGCTTGCTACTGATGCAGGAAAAGGGTAAAAGATGAACCTGGTGGTTTCAATAGCCTTGTTCAGTTTACACAGTGGAGTCCAGATTACTTTGCAACATATCCTGTATTACTGGCCTCTGATTTTCCTTTGGCTTCACCTGGAAACATGGGACATAGATTTAAACTTTAGCGGCTTAGAATTCATGGCAGAAGTATTTGTTGTGGTCCTCAGATTGAAAACCATTTGATACAACAAACTGGGTCATTCAAGAGAATGTACATATGTGTTTTCCATTAAAAAAAAGATCTAGGAACAAACACTGTGAACTGAAGTCTGCAACTAAACCTGAATCAGAGTTCAGAGTAGGATGCAGCTGGGGAGAATAACGTTCAGCCAGCTAAATAATAGGGGGGTTTTTGATACTAAATCAAATAGACAGAAAGGAAGGTACTATTTAAACAGGTATATATATTTCTTGGCATTGAGATAAGCAAAAATAAAAATGATACAACATATCTTTGGTATTATATTTTAATATATATCTGAATTGAAAAGAAAAGGAAAAGACTAGTTCTGCCACCAATGAATGTTTAAGTAGAAGAGCAAGGTGTTCTTTGCATTCTGAAAGATTGGAAAATAGACACATATAAAAGACTATTTCATAAAAAGAAGGATTTAATTTATCTGGAAATCAATTGAAAGAGCAGAATGGCATTTTATAGGTACACTTAAGTTTTTAGAAATAAGATTTTTGTTTCTTTTTTATGCAAAAAAAAGCATTTGTCTAAAAATATGCAGGATTAAGGCAATTTCAAGGGAATTTTATTATTGTTTATGGGTAAATAGACATCAATACTAAGGAAAAGAACATCAGACATTACAAGACCTACCAAAACAACTTCAAAAGAGAAGGGGTTAACATAATCCACAGGAGATCTGGCTCTAAGTGGAAGTGAATGTATCAAGTACATAATAACAGGCTATCCTATTTCCAAAGAAAGATATAAATCATAATAAGAGACCTTTAAAACTCCTGGTGCAGTCATAAAGATACACAGAGCAGAAAGAAATTTTTCAAAAGGTGAGAAAAGAACCACATGACTAATGAATAAAAGCTTAAATACTAAGAAGCCTTGAGAATACAGTAAGAAAGGCAATCACAGTTGCTGAATTACAATTACCAAAGGATATAAAAGAAAATGATGGAGAGACCTTGTAACTACATTACAAGTAAAGAGAAAACAAGAAAAATTGGTTCCTCACTGAAAAGAAAATAACAGAAAGCAAAGGACAGGGACACCTAGGAAGTTGTAATAGAGACAGTTAGCTCTGAACCCTGGAAAAATAATGGACTAAATGATGACAAATTATTCAATGAAAAAATATAATTCTTTTAGTAACCCATTTTTTTATTACAAACTAGCAGAAAAAAGACTTGTTGATGCCTCTAAATATGTGGTGTACTTAATTGGGAAAAGGCACACAAAGAATAGTTACTGGTTACTCTAAGTCAGGTTGTGTTGCATCTAAAATGGATTAGGTCTGGGCCCAGTAATGATAAATATTTTTTCAATATCTTGGATAGTGGAAGAAGAATTATGCACAAATATCATTAATGGAACTGAACTGTGGAGGGTTACAGGCTTTTTAAAGGACAGCAATATACTTCAAAGTAATGCTGATAAATCAAAATTAACTTGAACATGTGAAATTTACTTCAGAGAAGTATAAAAAGCTGTAGACTAAATAAGGCACAGGAGTAAAATCAAATAAGGAATAAGTACCCAGTCAGAGGACTAATTCTGATTAAATACATCAAGAAAACACAAAACAAATAAATATTCATAAGAAAAATTATTGAACAATGTGTCCTTGTGTGCGCATGCTTTTATGTTTGCAAAAGTAAGTTGTTGTTATAGTATATGCCCTGCATTTATGCAGGCACACAACCTTCGTAAGTTGCAGATAGGGTTAATAAAGATGCTGGAAAGGGTTGAATTCTTAATGAGCTGAAAAAAATGTGCATTGATGTTCATTTACAAATGTAAATGATATTTTATATTTATATAGCCTTTAAAACTGCATTAACAGTTAACACAAGTCTTTTCGTGTTTCCTAATCAGGTATTTCCTAGTATATCTTGATAAAATAAATCAAAAAACCATTTGAAACCATCTTAAATCATCAGCTGGCATTGTAGCTCAGTAGGCCCAACATTTGTTCAGTGTGTCATGCTAGGATGGGTATTAAGGGTTGGGACTAAAGCATACTGGCACAGCTGTGGAGCCTAAGCTTGCTTTCACCTGCCCATGTCTGGTTATCTTTCTAATAATTAGATTCTTATAAGTTAATACTTTAAAGGTCAGTCTTAATGTGTAGCATGTGAATTAGTGACCTATTACATTTTATCAGTTACTAGATCTGAGTATTTGCAAACTTTTCAACTGAGATTTTTCAGGAAAGTCATTCAGAGTGCTCAGATAACATTATCTCATTACCACTAATCAGTAAAAGCATCATATAAGAATTTAATAGATAATAGATTCTGATACAAGGTATTTTAAAACTGATATTTTTGTCTTTTTACTGCATAATTTAGAATATAACACTTTCCAGTCAAATGTCATGAGCAAAGGTTTCTTTTGGCAACTTCAGTTTTTGCAGTAGTACTTTATTTATATGGTAAAGTAAATAAAAATCATTATTCCAAGGAACGCTTACTTAAAATCTGCTCCAGTCTGGGAAATCTGCATAACGAGCTAGCTGTTCAACTAGACCACCAGAATTTCCTTGAGTATAAGATATTTTATCCTAAAACCACAGAATATTGGTATATTTTCTAAACTTTGTTCTCTAGCAGAGCTTTCATATTGTTAGTCAATATATTAAGTAATTCCATTAATTTTACTAAAAATAAATATGATAATAAATATTTTATGTTGCATATAAAAGCCAGCATTATTAAGCAGGTCTACTTTTTTCATTTTTGGTGGCAGAGGGAGAGGCAAAGACATGAAGATTAAGAACAAATTACATTTGCTTATATGACAAGGAAAAGATTGCTTTTACATTCTAAGGCACAAACATTTATTTAAAATGTTTTTTGTCTCTTTCAGCTTTAAATTGAAGACTTTTGAATCCAAGGTGTTTTTCAAGTAACCCAGATTGATATACCAAAATCAATTTGAAGTATTTTGAATTATCAATCACCTTTTGTTTTTTAATAATATTAATTATCCACAATTAAAAGTAGACTATGGGATTTTACAGTATTGTGGAGAATCTTACACATTCTTTTTATTTCATAATTTCTCGTTGTATCATAGTTTTAGACATTTATTGCTCTTTAAATCTTCGGTACAGCCTCTGTTAATGGAGAGTGTGATGTCTTTTTTGGAAAAGTTAAATAAAAAATATTCATTTCAGACACATGGTGTCAAATCATGGGGAGGTGAAAATGCTGTGTCATGGCTTGCTCACTGGCTGATTTACTGGAGACAGCAGGTGGCTAGCAGTTAGATCCATGCAGTATCCCAAAGCATATTCTCATCTCTGAGAGCAGCATTTACTTTTAGAAAAAAATAAATTATATTAATTGTGATTTTACACACACCTGTGTATTAAGAATTGACATAAATAATTTTTACACTTATACTTACTTATGCTTCAAATTAAGAAACAAAAATTCCAGGTCTCATTTTCCATAAGATTTGACACAAATGTTGCTTTTTAAAATTCTTTGTATAATATTTCTTTTTCTAAAATATATTAAACACACTGAAAGACTATGTCCTTGCTTTTTCTGGATATCCTAGCATATGTAAACTCAATAATCAATATATTGAGTCAGCAAACTGTAGAATACTTTACAACATGATCTCTTGTCAGTCAGTAGAGTTTGGCCCAGACTCTCTTTACACACACATTAGTTCATGTTTATCTACAGGGTTGAGTTCAGTGTCACACCAGCCTAGGTCTAGAATTGGAAGCAGTAAAGTTGCAACAATAGGAAACCTTGCTCAGTGCAATCATTCGTGCTTTTGAGTGCATGAGTATGTCTGAATGTTTTTTCAGTTTGAAACACAGGAGTGTTTTAACTCCAGCAAGTTAGCTATGTGGCACAAAGGGGAAGGACTGTGGGGCTCATTCATTCGGTATCTGATGTCCACATTGCATGCTCTCCAGTGGTTCAAACTGTAAAGCAGATGTGTGACGTTCAGAACTCAGATTTAATGAGATGCTTGGTGCTAACTTGAATATCTCAGAGGTGTTGCTCTTGATTGCCTAGCCATGCCAGTAATCTACAGAATATACACAGAACAGAAGAGGTCATTGATTCTGAGTAAAGAACAAAAGAGAGAACTTTAGTCACTAGTCTTGGGGGTCAGTAACAAAGGCATTGTTTTTGGATGAGAAAAGTAACTCTTCTAATTTTTAAAATTCAATATGTGTTTCATAGATACAGGATTTAGTGCCAGAAAGAACTAGTGGATAATCTAGTGTCCCCTCCTGTAAAAGAGAGGCTTGTGCATTTCATTTGCTTTTCTGTGCTAATTTAATAAAAAAACAAACAAAAAAACAACAACCTGTCTCTCTTAAAAGTCCTAAGTGATAAAATACCCAACTCTTCTTCTCCTTTTTTTTTTTTTTTTTCAAATCTGCTCTGATAGTTACTCACCATTGTTGCAAAAATAGAGGAAAAAATGCACTTTGTATGTCTTTATTGTTGACTTCAGCTGCTGGTATTTTCATGTCTTTGTCAGGTTAGAGAAAGAGATCTTCAGTGTTTTTACACTAGTTTTCTGAGAACAGCTTCCCTCACCATTGTCTTCACCACAAGCTGCAGGAGAAATTTCTCCAACACCCAAGGCACCAGCTCTCTCTTCAGTGCCTTGGTGTCTGCAGAGCTGTTTTGCTCACATATTCTCACTCCTCTCTTCCAGCTGCGATTGTGCAGCAGTCTTTCCGTCTTCTAAATACTTTATCCCAGAGGTGTTACCACTGCCACTGGTGGGCTTGTCCTCAGCCTGCAGTGGATCCATCTTGCAGCCAACTGGCATATGTGCTGTTGGACATAGGGCAAGCTCCTAGCAGCTTCTCACAGAAGCCACCTCTGTAGCCACTCCATCTACCAAAACCTTGCTACTAAAACCCAGTGCATTCCTCCAAGTTTCACAGTTTCTGTTACAAGAGCCTCCTTTGACAAGGTCCGCAAGGGGAAAAAATTTAGATTTTTAAATCTCACCTAGTCATATAAATAGAAACAGATCATGTGTTCTTAATTGTTTACTTTGGAGTTTTTTATTAGGAACCATCAAACTAGGAATTAGAGTCTAAAATCTTGTAAAGCGTAAAAGTAATTTCTCTCAAAATGAGGTGTTGTGCATGCATGCTGATAATACTTGCCCAATTCCCTTCTCTCTTTTTAATTCTTATCTAATAGGGCTAAATGTGAACTGTCCTGTCCCTTATTACTCAGATAATTTCAAAGGCTTGGTCCTTTGTTTTAAAAGCATTTTATTCCTTACATGTCTGTGAAGTAAAAGTGATGGTTGTACAATATCCACATTTAATTTTATCATAACATCTTAAAAATTCTCCAAACAAAAAATGTTAGAAAGGTTTCCCTAAATGCAGTCAGAGAACATTTGGATATGAATGTTACAACTACAGTAAAGAGAAGTATGATCAAGTACACAGAACAACAATAAATTCATAATGTTGTTTAAAGGAGATCAATTGTTATAGAAAGCAGTTTTAATGACTAGACCAGTTTAATTGGGAGATTTGAAGTCTATTTCTGTCTAGGTTTAACAGGAGCAAGGTGGGAACAACTGGGAGCCAAGGGGCCACATTTCCTATTCACTCACCTGTGGTGTGCAGTCCTCCAGCAGCTGAACACAGGTGTCACAGCCAGGGACTTAAAAGTCAATTGATAGCCTTCAATGTGGTAAGTGATAAACCAGGCCCCAGATCCCTCCAGGAGCCCAGTCAAACAAAGACGACCAAGAACAGAGCTGGAGCAGTCTTAGGCTGAGCTGGAATGGGGTTCCTGGATCCAAGGCAGAGGCATAACAGAGTCCCCAGGTAGGGCTAGTCAGGGTCAAGAAGGTGCCCTTACAGCCCAGGCAGTTTCTGATTTTTTCTTAGATTTTTGTGGTTGAGAACAAAATATTGTCTATGTGTTGGAATTTTTTTAAATGATTATTTTTATTATATAAAAGATGGTACAGTTTCTTGGTATTTGTCAAATACTTTGAAATGAAAGTTGTATAAAATCAGTGAGTAAGAAATTTATTATCTTACAGATATATTGAAGAAGGGGGAAAAATCACTACAGATAAATGCAATCAATTAAAACAATTAAATGTCTAATGTTATAAATCCAGTAGAATTAGAAGGAGGCACAATGTTGGGAATATAGAAGAAAGTTCTTGCACAATATATAACTGAGCAAAATATTAATCCACCTTCCATATAAGGTGGAAAGTAAGGTGAATGGCTCTGTGAGTAATCTGCGTGGATTCCTTGACTACAATTATATTTAAATTATGCAGTAAAATGAGCCTTTTTTGGCAGATTTCAGTATCTACCTTGATACATTTTCAAAGGGAAGAAACAAGAAGAAGTGAAGTCTCAGAAAAAGATCACCTGTAGTTTGAATTGAACTGTTTAATGTTTATCCTCTTACTTTGTATTGATGAGTTGTTCTTTAAAGGCATTTCAGGACTGTCTTATTATCACTCTTAAAAGATGAAATAGCATAACTGACTCAGACTTAAAATGACAGGATTTAGAATTTTTATTCTAATAAGGAACAACTCTTTTAAGATGTATTTGCATTTTGATTTAATATCTGAATATGAGTAACTACAGTGGCAGATACTCAGGAAAACTCAGATTCTAAAAGTACTTTTTCTTATAAGACCCATGGGGTTCTTAATTTTGCTGCAGAGTGGGAGTAATTTGACTTATATTTTAAACTTTATCACCATCCAGAGCTGCATGCCAATTTCCTTTCATGCAGTACAGAAAATACAATTAGAGTCTTTTACCAGTTTGACTACTGCATACCTATATGAGGTTTTCATTTTAAC
>NW_008246058.1:8132855-8135493 GCF_000691975.1 Corvus brachyrhynchos
TTGCTCCCTATTTCTAGTGCCTCCAAGTTTCTTTAGTGTGAATCTGCCCATACTGATAGCAACGGATAAGTCAGTAAATATGACTTTTGCCTGATTACTGGGAAGCGGCCACAGGCCTTGTATCACCACGTATTGATCTGACAGCTGGATTCTCTTAGGACTCTTCTGAAGTGTCTTGACCTGAGCTGTTTTTATCTTGTCTTTGTCTACTGGTCAAATGACTATATGACTATCATGTATACCAAAGGTTTGACAACCCTAAGCAGTTGCTGTGCAACACACATTGGGCCTCTGTGTTAATTGGGTCTTGAGAAGGCTGGGAACCAATGAGAAAAAAAAAGATTCTGTTTAAGAAGCATCAGATAGCCCAAGTATGATTCAAGACTGAGGAAGGAGAGATGTATCATGATAATCTCAGGATACTGGTCATAGAATTATAGAATGTTGTGGGTTGGAAGGACCCTAAAGATGATCTAGTTCCAACCCCTCTGCTCTGGGCAGGGACACCATCCTCTAGACCAGGGTACTTGGAGCCCTATCCAGCCTGGCCATGAACACTCCCAGGGATGGGGTATCCACAGCTTCTGGCAACATGGTCCACCGCTTCACCATCCTTATAGCAAAAAATTTCTTCCTAATATCTGATCTAAACCCACTCTCTTTTAGTTTAACACCATTTTCCTTGTCCTACATGCCCTTGTCAAAGTTCCTTTCAAACTTTTTTGTAGGCTCCCCTCAGGTACTGAAAGGCCACAGTTAAGTCACCTGGGAGTCTTTCCTTCTCCAGGCTGAGAAGTCCCAATTCTCTCAGCCATTCCTCATCCCTCTAATCATTTTCATGGATCCCCTCTGTACTCCAACAGGCTTATGTCCTTCTTGTGCTGGGCACTCCAGAGCTGGATGCAGTATTCTGGGTGAGGCCTCACCAGAGCATACTAGAGGGGCAGAATGACTCACAATATTTTTTTTTCCTTTCTATTTGGGAAAGAATGAAGTGCTGACCTCAGGATGCTGAGGGACACTGAAAATTTGAACTTAACACTAGAGAAAAGGGATAGATATTAGAAAAATTTCTTTAATTGAAGAATTTACTGGTAGTATAAGACTTGTAACTATTTAGACTGTTAGTCTGTTAAAGCATTAATTTGACTCATAATAATTTTGACATGGGGCTATTCTTTTGCATCCCAACAAGATTTTGTGTGTAACAAGTACTATCACAGAACAACAAATTGTAGTGCAAGTGTAATATTTTTAAGTTTTTAGTTTGGTTCATTTAATAACACTTACCAGAAGGGCTCAAGAACAAGCTTCCTTCCTCTATTCAGGCAATACTTGTAGGTATAACAATTTGTTATATAGAATTGAAAAGAAAACAGCTGGTTCAGAAACTGAATATGGCAACATTTTAAGAGAGGTAAACTATATAAGCCTCTCACAGGTAATGGTCCCAGTTATTCAGCTTGACTGTTACCCAAAGAAGTATTGGTAAGTGTAGTGGTTTGGTTCAAAATATCCATTACTTACTTATTTTCCTTCTGTGAGATACGAATTAGGAGAAAGCAAAGCAGGCACAAAACTTAAAAGAATATAAAGAAGTTTATTAACAGACCTAAAAGAAAGAAGAAAAAAGTCAGACTAAACCTGCAGAACACCTCTCCTACCACCACCTTTCTCCCTTCTCCCACTGACAATGTAAAAAAACAACCCTAGAGATTTTTTCAGTCAGTATGCCACCTCTATAATAATCTTTTTCAGTTCACTTAGGGAGAGGAGTCTCTCTTGCTCATGCTATGGAGGCATCTCCACAAGAAACAGTTCTCTCGTGGCTTCAATGTCACAGCGAGACAGCTGCCCAGGTTGGTTCTCTGCTCTCATGTGAAAGTCCCTTCCCTCGATTCACAGCTTTCCCCACAACTGTTTTCAAGGGTCCAATCTTGAGCTACTGGGGTACCATTTTAAGGTTGAGCTGCTCAGAAACAAAGGTTCTCTTCACCTATCTCCGGGAGCATCTTCAGCTCCAGAAACAGAGGTCCTCCTCCTCCCCTGGGAGCAAGGGTCTTCATCACTTTCATCTTTCTCTGTTCAAGCTTCTCATCAATATCACAGCTACTTCAACATTTGCTTACTTCAGCACAGGTACTTTTGCTCACAATTGCAGTTTGAACGCTCCACCCCCATGCTTTCATGAAATTACAATGGGTACTCTGATGTATCAAAGTCCATCACCATAGCTTTACAACAGAATTTCAGCTTCTAGACTTGCAGCATCTCCTCTTTCTCCTCCCTCAGGGTTTCAGCTCTTCCTTCTTCACTGACTTTGGTGTCTTTATGGTGTTTTCTTCATGTGGCTTCACCTTTCCTTCTCCTTTGACTTGGGAGAGGATTGATGTCTGCAGGCTTCATCTGCTCTGGAGGAATTTTATAGCACTAAAAGCGTTAATCTCACTTGGGCCCTGCAGCTGGAATTCGCCTCTCACTGTTGGTCACATGATCTTTGTTGGGCAGTGGTCTCGGATGAATTTTCAGCTGCACGGGGTGGGGGGCTGGCCTGGCCGAGCTGCGCTGCAGGGCTGCTTGCATGAAGCACGGCTGCGGGGGGGCTGGCCCACACTGAGGGGGGCTGGCCCCGCGGGCA
>NW_008246058.1:8135721-8140694 GCF_000691975.1 Corvus brachyrhynchos
GTCATAGAGGAAGCTGTAAGCACCTCTTTGCAAGAGAATGACTTTCGTGCCTGAAGCCCTCTTTACTAAAAAACTACCTCTTTACTAAAAACCCAAACTATACTAAACCATGAATACAAGTTGTATTCAATTTAGTTTTATTTAGATTAGTTGTTAAAGTAAGGGGAAGAAGTGTGCAGGGTTCCATGGGAAATGCTCAGATAATCACATTCATCTTTATACTTGTCCAGGGTCCTCCACTCTCTCGTGCCTGAAGCCCTCTTTACTAAAAAACTACCTCTTTACTAAAAACCCAAACTATACTAAACCATGAATACAAGTTGTATTCAATTTAGTTTTATTTAGATTAGTTGTTAAAGTAAGGGGAAGAAGTGTGCAGGGTTCCATGGGAAATGCTCAGATAATCACATTCATCTTTATACTTGTCCAGGGTCCTCCACTCTCCAGCCAAGGCCCTCAGATTTGGGATTCTTGAAAGAGACAGTTTGCTTTAAGATTTGCAGGAAAAAAACATCCTAGGACAGCTATTGGTGTCCACCTTATCATAGCTTCTGGGCCAGCAGGATCAGTGTCTTTGTGGGAGGCCTAAACTGCACAGCCTGCACCAGCTGGGCCTGTATCTTCTCAGTGGGGCATTAAGACTCATCTGCCTCTGCTCTTTGTTGACTGCCCTGAGCTTGGTCTCATCAATTACATCAAGGAGCTGTGTGTGCAACTTGCCACAGCTTGTGTGGTAGAAAGGTCTATGCGTTAACCACCATGTGCAGCCCAGGTGAAGTTAATATGTATTTATATTCCTTCCAAGACCCGCTCAGGGAAATTGAGTTGTAAGTGTGAGGTCACTTTGTGTGTATTTGAATCACATTTATGAAAAATTACTCCTTCTAAGGCCCTGACATTTATATGAAAATCAGCAGCTTGTAGTAGGCCTGCATGCAATCAGGACACAGCACTGTTCATCAGCGTTATTTACTTATGTCACAAAGACAAGACTACATGTGTCATAGGCTAGCAGTTGTGGGTTTAGAAGGCTCCTTTCCTCATACTTTATTATTCTGTCAAATCAAGAGATTATTTGGAAAACTTTGACATAGGAACATCTGGCTTTATAGGGTGCAATCAACTTCTGAAGTTAAAAAGTATTTCTTAATCTTGGCACTTTTCAACATTTCGTAAGTCCAGTACTACAAACTTTCATTAATCATCACTTGGACTTTTATTCAGTCCTTAATGATCATACACAGGCTTCTCATAGAGTTGCTTTATATGACAGTTACTTTACTCCAGAATTGAACTTTTTCCAGCATTGCAAAGGCAAGACAAAGCTTCCACATATTTCAACACTGGTATTTTTAAAACACTTTTTTTTGGTCTTTCAGACATCATCATGTACTTGACAAAAAGAGTCAAAGGGTGAATTATTTTTATCCCTCTAGATGAATAACTTTAAAATTAATCAATATATTATTAAAGTACTTTACAGAACAAGTATTTTTTTCAAGGTTAAATAATGTAGAACTTTTTTTCCTCTTCTTCCCAAACACTCGCTTATTTAAGTTTTCATTTTTTGTTTTATAAATCAGAAATAAGTGTTTGCAGTGAGGTTTCAACCTAAACCCTTAGTTTAGTTCTAAATAGCTCATGAGGTTAAATTTGAAGAGTGATAATTTAATGTTCTAAAAACAAAAACCAGCTTTTTGTCGTTCATTTGGCTGCAGTTCTGAGATATGGAAACAACAATTAATATAGTTTCAAATTTCTGAGTGTCCTCATTCTCAGATACATAAAATGCTCAGTCCTGCTATAAATATTGCAGGGACTGACCATAGGAATTAGGTCTTTTGCTAACTTCATAACCACTTAAAACTTGGGTTATACATTAACCTCAAACTGCTAGTAGAGTGTTAGATTTCAGACACTTTTCTTTTGGACATTTTTCCTTTACTTTTCTAATTAATATTTATCATTGAGAAGGCGCTTGTTTTAGGAAGAGAAGACCTTTTTCTTCTTTCCTCTTTAAAGACTGAATTATTGCCCTTAAAATTCTCCTTGGAATGATGTGTTCTGCCTATGAGTGGACATTGAACTATGGCAATGAAGAAGAATAACCCAATCCTCTTCTTTTGTTTTCTTTATTTATATGCTTGTTTTATTTCCAAGGTAATCTTTCTCTTCCTGTGTTATTTCTTGTTTTCATGATTTGAAGACTCATCTAGAAAACTGCTTAGTTTGATATTGTAATTACCTTTCAAGTTAGTCTCTTTTCTGAAGCCAGTCTGTTATCTCACAAAATGGACAATTCCTTAATCATCCAGGGAATTAATGACTTGAGTGTACTGACTGCACACACAAGAGCAGCCCTGAGGCAACCCACCTGCAGTTTGAGTTTCATGCATACAATTAAATGAAAAACTCAACTTGCATAAAAGTTCTATAGCTTCTGTCACAGAGACGTCTCATTTAGTCTTTTTCTGTAATACAGATATACCAATACTATACATGTTAATACTGCATAAATGTAAGATGCAATTAAAATTCTAGGGAAACCACATGTCTTAAAATACTTACTTTATATTGGAAATGCTTCACAGAAGCAAAATTTACAGCCAATTTTCCATTTTGTTGACCTTTGTTGTTATCCAAAGATAACTGAAAATGCCTATTAGCATTTAATATTTATTTGATATCTTAAAAAATTCAAATCTTGAGTTCTCAGACAGCAACAGATTTTGTAAGAAATACAAGAAGTTGGTGGAGCTTTTTTTTTCTTTTTGACAATATAGGTCAGAGCAGTATCCTTGCTTCAAAATGATTTAATATAATTTGGATAGAACATTTCCACGAAAAAAAAAAACCAGTACCCAAAGCTGTCATGCAACAGACATTCACATCTATAATGACTGCCATTAAGACCCATTAATCTCTCATCACTGAAATTGGAAACATAAAAAATATTGATATGCCTAGTCATACAAAATACTTACTATTACCGCAGGCCTGGTTCCTACGGTATATCACCGTGTCCCGCAGCCATAGGGAGGAGGAGGAGGAGAAATCCAGCAGGCAGGAATTGTGCAGCAAGATTGATTTATTTAATTATTTTACAAACTCTTTTATAGACTTTTTTCTTCATAGTCTAATTGGATAAAGGACCAGTCACCCCTTGGGGGTGATTGGCTAAAATCCTAAAACATCCATTGTCAAAATATTTTTCTACTATACCATAAACAAGACTTTCCAAGGTTGCAGGTGGCTTGGTTGTTTACATTCCCTGCTACCTCTTCTGTGAGAGAGAAAAGTCTCTCACGGACTTAGAAAATAGCAAGAAAATCCTCGCTAGCAGCATTTTTGTACCTACAACTTACTCTTTTAGTGCTTGACCAAAGGATGAAGTTAGGTTAGTGTCTGAACTTCATTGTAAACATCATTATGTTAATGGAACAGGGGGGATATGTTAACTTAATCATTAAATCCCTCAGGATCTTCCAAATCAAGTAATGTATTAAATATTCAGTTGGCATCAGGTTTGCTTCTCTAGTGTGCAACTGGTTGTTTCTAAACAGATCTGGATTTATTAAATGAGAGATCTGAGTTTTAATCTTGTGCCCTTTAATCTGCATTGTGGGGTGGATTCTTTGCAAAAGAGGTTTATTATGAAGCTTGCTACAGGAGTTGTTGCTTTATGGGATCGAGGCAGTCATGGGGAACAAAGGAATGGATGCCAGACATCTTTGCTAATGTGTATATGTTGTATACACAGGAGACACAATAATCTGCAAGTGGTTGATACTTCAAATTTATATTTAATACAAGTACTGCCTAATTTAACAAAAATTTAATCAAACCTGATAGGTCATTGATCAGGTACTGTTCTTTTGGGCATGTCTTTCCTCTCTTTTCAGAGCTACTCTCCTTTGTAGTGTATTATGCTGTGTAAGTATTAAGCCCCAGTAGCACATACATGAACATGCATAGGCCTTATCAAAATGTGTGATAATTTGCCCTTTTTTAATCAAAGCTTTTTTATGCAGTAGTTTTATTTCAACATGCAAATAATACCAATGAGAAAGAAACCACACAGCTGCAGTTTGCATCAAAACAAGCACTTAGGATTTTGTAGTGCATGTATATGAGTAATGAGATCTAGGTATGCACTTAGTCATGCTAAGATGTAAGTCTTTGTTATCCTAAGGCTTTGGTAGTATTACAGTGGGTTTCAGCACTGTTTATAGATGTGGTAACAACCTCAATTTTTTTTTTTCCTATTAATTCCACTTCTGTGAATCTCCTAGCATGTGAGGAAACATAGAAAATATATGCTTAATTTAAAAGTTTTAGGAAAAAACTTTGCTGTTTATTAAAAAAAAAAGCAAAATGTTTTATCTGTTTGGAATATATTTGGACATACTGAATGCCTAAATTAAGGCCTGCATTACATCATAATAATCAGTGTATTGACAATTGTGACAATCAGTGATAATATGTTTGTAAGAACTGTAGTTTTAGATGATTTTTAGAAATTAAAGTTGGTTTGGTACATGAACAAGACAGGAATGTTTAAAGTACTTGTGAAGATTATAGCTATCTGACTGTACATTTCAAATATCAAAGTAAATGTATAGTGTTCCTTCTCTGGAAGAAATAGAGGACGTGCACTATGATATTAAAAAAAGAAAACACACCAAACCTGAATTCCACCACTTAAGGTGGCAATTATGTGTTAGAATTTTGAGGGCAAATGAAATAATAATTGACTTCACTGGATCAGAATTAGCCTAAAGCAGATTTTTTTTTTTTTTTTAATTACTACCTAAATAATGTATAAAGGAAGGGAAAGGAGGCATGCTGTTGTAATGAAGTGCAAGAAGAATGAAATTTTGATTCTCAAAAATGTTAGTCCCCTATTGTTGGGGTCCCTCCCCCTGCCATGGAGCCCTGGGAGAGGGGCCCTGGGGGGGAGACACGGGGTTTCC
>NW_008246058.1:8140765-8141141 GCF_000691975.1 Corvus brachyrhynchos
AACTGGTGGAGGAATGCGGGCAAGATACCGATCCCTGAGGAAGATTCGTGAGTAAAATAACCACTCTAGACCTCTCTCTTCTCATCTTGGTTTGGATATTCTCTCTGGACTATGGAAGAATCGTGGGAAATGGGGCTCTCTGAGCCACAGAAAGAAATGTACCTAGAAGTTAAAGGAATCCTTGAACAACAAAACAAGAAAGTAATGGAACCGGGAGATCTAGAACTTTTTTTTAACTGGCTTTTCAAAAATTTCTCCTATATTTCTCGAGACTTACTTTTTGATATCGAACCTCCTGGATCTTGTCAGGGGTGTTTTTGGGACGAGATCTTGTGGGAGATGAAAGATCAAACAGAACATGCATTAGTGATTGAAC